>NC_069077.1:9581147-9884177 GCF_025698485.1 Gossypium arboreum
GACCACAAATCCGAAGTCATAAAATTTATTTTAATATTATTTTAATATTACCGTTTGTATGCTCAATTTTTGAAATAAAAATAAATTGCATAAAGTGAGAAAGTTGAGTTCTATTAGCCAAAGGTGTCAAATAGCTATAGAACTTTAATGTGGAAGTTCTTATTGAGTAATTAGGCCACTAATTGAGTTAGTGGATGTACATGGAGTGAAATCATAAAAAATTCTTAGGGTTAGGTTAATATTAAGTATGAATTGATAAAATAATAAAAATAAAAGAAAAAGCTTCATCTCTTTCATTTTTCCACCGAAAATTTAGCAAGAAATACCATTTTTGGAGCTTCAAATTTCAGCAACATAAACCTCTAGCATGTAAGTGATTTTTAAGGTCGTTTTTGTTGATTTTTATGTTTTTGAAACCCTTGTTTTATCTAGTTAATTAGGGGGTTAATTTGCAATAAGATGGAAAGTCTAGGGTTTTTCCATGAGAGCATTTTGGTTATTTTTGAAGTTTAATGAAAGAAAATGAATCTTGGTTGTTACATAAACAACTTTTGTTAAAAAAATTTAATGAAATTGTCTATTAAGGGCTTAATAGAGAAAAATGAAAATTTGGTGTTAATCATGTGAAAATGTGAAATATATTGGCTGATTTAGGTGTTTATGAAAATCAGCTAGGATTGTGTATAGGTGAAATTGCATAAATTTCATTTTACGATCTTAGGGACTAAATTGTAAAGAAGTCAAATGTTTAGGGGAAAATAGTAATTTTATCCTAATATGAAATTGAGGTGAATTAAATTGAATAATGATTAAATGAGTTAAATTTGATATTATATAAATCAAGAAAAGCCACGTTCGGACTTAAACCGGGGAAAAGAAAAAGTAGTGGAGTGAACGGTTGACTTACTCCGTATTAATTCGAGGTAAGTTCATATAATCACAATTTGTTTTTATATACTTTAATTGAATTATATGTATGTGAATTTAATATTATGATGCATATATATGGAATGCATAACTAATATAGTACTATAAATGTCGGGCCCTATTTGAACCCTAGAAATTCGTAAGATACAAATGACGTGTCATGTCATTAGGGTTACCGATTTTGGTTGAGATCCTGCATGTGTTGCAGGCTCACCGCAGCTCGTATGAGCTTACTGATTCTCAGCTCGTAAGAGCTTACCGTTATTCAGCTCGTAGGAGCTTATTAATATTCTGCTCGAATGAGCTTACCATTTATCGCTCGAATGAACATACATGTATAAGGATTGACGGTTTACCGTTAAGTACACTTCGTGTTACCACCTGCGTATCCTACAATATTCTAGATGGTTCAATGGGCATAGTAGTAATACAGGACTATACAAGTTCGATATGATAAGCACAAGTATTTGTATGGAAATGGTTGATATTTGATATATGATTATATAGCATAAATGTTACATGTATAGGGAATTTGACAAATTGACGAATTCATATATGATTTTCGATTTTATGTAAATATATGACTAACTTGATTATGGGTTGTATGATAGGCTTTGGCCAAATTGAATTGAGTTATGTTTCAAGTTATTTACCTAAATTTGTAGTTATATGGTAAGTTTTATTCTTTGAATTACGAACTTACTCAGCTTAATTGCTCACTCTGTTTATTTTCATATGTATTTAGTGGTTCAGAAACTCGCTCGATTTTGGAAGTTGTCGGAGATCGCGTCGCACTATTAAACTCTATTTTGGTACTTAGACTTTACATTTTGGGTTAAATGGCGTGTATAGGTGTTTTGGCTAATGTGGCCTATATGTCTTATGTTGTTTTGGTTATATCATGTTGTGGTGTAAATGTTCATGTTATAAACTTGATATTGGTTGGTTTTAAGTACCTATTTATGCCATAGTTGTATGCCAATTGATGTGTATAGGTTGGTACCATTGTGGGTGAGGAATATGCCTTGGAAAATAGCCTATTTTTGTCCACACGGGCAGAGACACGGGCGTGTGGCTTAGGCGTGTGTGACAAACGGCCAAGTGACACAGCCGTGTGTCCACTGATGCTTCTTTTGAAATCAAGTCAGTAGCTTCACACGGCCTAGCACACGGGCGTGTGGCTTGGCCGTGTGGTACAAGTTAGTATACCCTCCAGTTTTTACACGGCCTACCACACGGCCTGGGCACACGGGCGTGTGAGGCCTTTTCAAAAGGTATAGGACCTGGCACACGGGCGTGTGGTCTAGCCGTGTGACCCAAGTAGAGAGTTACATGGGGTTGAACACGGCCTGAAGCACGGGTGTGTCCCCTGTCCACATGGGCGTGTGACCCCTGCACTTTAAAAAACTTTTCATGTTTTCTTAAAAATTCGTAGAGAACTCGGTTTAGTCCCAGACCACTTCTAATGTCTATTTGGGGCCTCGAGGGCTCGTATTAGGGACTATGTAAATGTATTTAAATGGTTTTTTTATATGAATGATAAATGTATACGAAATGTGTGAATGATTGATTTATAAGTCCGGTAATGCTTCGTAACCATGTTTCGACATCGATTACGGGTTAGGGGTAGTACAGCCCATATGAATAAAGTACTAATGATTGTCTTTAGAAGCGCCACTAAAACCTAATTGCCAAATATGGGCTATTCCTTTTGCAATGTTTTCTTCTTAAATGCCGCTAATTGCTATACTTTTAGTGGCAGTCCATACAAAAACGCCACAAAATACTTTTTAATTTTATTTTAGAATGGTATATTACTTCGTAATATTGTCTACTATAAGTAATCATTTTTTCTTATAGTATTGTTATGAAAAATAAATTTGTTTTTTATATATTACAATATAAATTCATTTGTTATTACAGAAAACAATAATTACTATTTTAAAACCTAATAATTAGAAATAAATTAAATTAAACTTTACTTTGAATAAATTTGGATTCATGATGTCAATAAATATTAATTGAATCTTTAATTTATGAAAATTTGATCATTTAATTGGGTAATTGTGTTTATATAATACATTGAAATTAACTTAATTTAGATGGAAGTAGTAATATATTGTTTCAACAAAAAAAAAAAAACATTTAAAACAAAGGGTGGCCAAATATGCTTGTTGTGCATCAGCCTCATATGGAGGAGCTACTACAAATTCAACATTCTCTGTTTTCAGGATCCGAAAAGTAACAACGTAAGTTCGGAAAGGATGTAAATGGAACAGGAATGAGAAATATTCGAAACTTTTATGATGAACAAAAGTCAGAGAAAATTATATGAAAAAACCATTTTAGATGGCCTAATTATTTTTTTTCTTATACTATTGTTTGATATCATTGCATGCCCTTCTTTTGTGATTTTATTAAAACTTGACCTTGCTGCTTTGATTTATATATGATTAATGTCTTCTTCTTTTTTTTGCAGGGCCTGAGTCTGATATTTTACCATCATGGTTTCAGTTTTTTAACAAAATGCTCGTACGTACCTTGTCTTCTTCAGATCATGAAGCTTTTTGACCATCCTGTGGCATGTAAGCTTTGGAAATTTATGAGATAAATTTCTTGCTTTTTTTCCATGTTGCTATTGTTGAGATCTACTAATCTTGTTTCTTTCACTTACGGGTTTGGTTCAATGTTTATCCTAGATGTTGTTACTAGCCTCAGTGTTTCCATGGCATGCGCATTTTCTTTTCTTTTTTTACTTAACCCCTTGTTGTTTAATCTCTGATCACTTGAAAAATCTTTCACTTGTACTTAAAATAAATCCATCTCTTACTAAGGAAGAGATTAAAGTTTTCTGGAGATCAAAGAAGAAAACAAAGGAAGAGCATCTTAAGGCTATATATGGTTCTCCAGATCGTTGCAATCAGCAGGTACAAGTTTTTGTTAAAGACTTTTAAAATTATATAATTTTATATATAGTAGGTTAGCACCCCATATAGGTTAAGGCCTGGAAGATTAAGGGCCTACCTTATCCTACACCTAGGTGCATAGCTGAGGCCAAAATCTCAAAACCAGTTTAATAAATTTTACAAAATGGAGAGTGAGACATCTCATTTGGTTGGTGGATAGTACTTGGATTGGCATTCAATGGGGTAGCTTTTCTGTATAGCCATTTTGTAGGTGGGGTCGAACCCCCAAGTTGTTTTGTCCAAAATTAAAAGCACTCTGGTCTGTTTCTTTTGCATTGAATATGTAATTTATATTACTCCAAACATGACAACGAAGGCATTCTGTAGGTACTTGGCGACACAATCAATTGTGTCGTGGAAAGTTTTTATGTCTATCAAGAATCCATATTCTGGAAAATCTAATTTTATGGTTCAGCATATGAATAATAATCCCTTCTCTCTTTTATATATAATGCTAATATTAAATTTACCGTTGGTGTTTAACGTTTTTCAACTCGCAATGTTTGTTTTAGTTGCCCTTTCCAACCATTTTCATGTTGTGAAGCGTAAATATATTTACCTTTGCTTATTTGGTTGTCATTTGACAATTAGGTTCTAGAGATTAGCTAACTTGATACCTAAGAATTCCAATTTTTTATGTGCTAAAAATCTTCTTGTCATGAAACTGCAATTTCATCTTCTTTTATTTAATATTATATGTGATCCATAAATAGCTTTTATCTGTGACTTTATTTTTCCCCTTATCTAAATCTTATTGGTCTTAGGGCACGTCTAATTCACTGTAATGAAATAAAGCAGAATTCAGATAGAAATGTAATCAGTAAAAACTAAAATGACTATAATACCCTTAGTAGAATTTTTTTAGATATGATTATTGTTATTAAATTTTAATAAGATTATTATTAAATATAATTTAATCATATTTTAATATAATTATTATTACATATAATTTAATAACATTCTTAATATAATTATTTTTATATTTAATTATATTAAACAATATTTAAAATATTTTATTTACTACATTTTAAAATAGTACACTATTATTTGAATCCATTTCTTCTCAAGTTATCTAAATTTTATGATTTTAACTAAAGTTTCATTTGTTATTCACATAATTTTATATAAAAAATTTACCTGTGTTATAATCTAAAATTAATTAATTGTATTAAACACGAAATTTTTATTAAAAGAAAAGAAAAATTCACAAAGCATCTAAAAGAAAAACACCATCTTTTATTTTTCTTTTTTCAACTAAAAGAAACAAACACAAAAATGTTTGTTTATCTACATTATAGAATTAGAAAAGGTGATGTTAATGAGAAATCTTTGCATTAATGATTGCTTTAAAGGAAAGGATTAAACAAATTATACCAAATAATATAACCCCAAAAGGTCCACAATTTGGTTTCTCTTCATTTCTTCTAACAAATGAAAAATTTCCCAAAATAATAGATCACAAACAAATAAACGAAAGGTTCATTAGAACATAAAAACCCTATTCTCAGTCTCATGGCTCTCACTTTCTGAAGATCAAACCCCATCTTTATCTCTATTACTCCAATCCAGTCATTACTCCAACCTTAAACACTCAAATGCATATGCCACTGTGAAAGCTATTAAAGAATAAAAAAAGAACAATTGCTCATTAGAAGCTTCAGTGATGAATTTAAACTTCTGGAAACAGTTTTGGGAGCATTAGATGTTGGAAAATATGGACATCACATATATAATAAGGGTAATTACATGTTATTATTTACTATCATGATAGGTTAGCCCAAATTAAAAGTGATCTATGTAGAAAGCCCAAATTCAACCTAAACCAAACTAACCCTAGCCCAAACAAAATCAGAAAAAGAAAAAAACCTAGCCCTATGTTCAGCCTTTGTACCTGCTGCCACCACCTAACCCCATCCCATCGTCCCATCACCTGCAAAACAACAATAGAGAACCAAAACAAAACGCAAACAGTAGCAGACAAAACATAAAGAAACAAAGAAGAAAAAACAAAAAGGGGCAGAAAAGAAGCAAGAGAACAAGGAAATAGATAATAGCAAATCCATGGTATTTCGGCTATAAAGCCTGAAATCCCAGATTTTTTTGAGTACAAAAACATGAATATTGTAAAAGGGGAAGATAGATTTTTTTGGGGAGAAAAATAGAAACAAGAAAAGGGATAAAAAAAAAGTGTAATCTCTCTGAGGATTTTTCTTTAGAAAAAAAAAAGAGACAGAATACACACATACTGAATAGCAAAAAAGAAATTAAAAAAGTCATTGAAAGGTGATTTCGTTTTTTTTTTCTCTCCTTTATTTTCGATCTGCTTGTGATTTTTTATCATAGAAAACGAAAAGCGTGTTTTGAAACAATACCGATGAAAGCCCACACGTCTCGGAAACATAGAGATTAGGGCTAGGATTGTTTTCTTTATTATTATTTTTATTTTCATCAGATTTTGCTTTGTTTTTTGGTAGAATAGCATAAGATTTTAAGTTTTTCTTTTAAAAAAAAAAAAGAAGAAAAAAGGGAGAAGGAGTGCGCTTACTCGATCTCCGTGGGCGTGTCCTCCGTTGACAAGGTTCGATCGCCATTGGTGCACAGTCGGACATCAAATAAATGATGGTTTAGGCAGCTGCATGTTGAATCAAACACTAGGGGAAGGGGTTAAAGCTTCTATTTTTAAAAATAAAAATGAAAGGTTGCTGAGTTTTGAAAAGGAAATGAATGGGAATTAAACTTTAGCATCAGACTTGGAAATGATGGAGTTTAAAGGAGGGGACCCATGCGTGTTGACCCAATCCAAAACATTGGATCTGCATTCTTTTGTTTCAAATGGGTTAATGGCGCATTTGGTCTTCCTCTTTCGCGTCAATTTTCAATCGGCTTCTGTTTGTGCTTTGTTTATTTTTTAAATGTTCCCCAATATTTGTATGTTCTTACATTTTAGCCCACGGTGTACTGCTGCGTTTTAGGCTCTGGAATATTCCCAATTCTAGTCCTCATACGATCGTGTGCTCATATATTGGCCTCATAAACTATTTCATTCCTAAATTATTCTTATTATTTTTAATTTGATTTCAATTAGTTTCCTTTTTCTTCATTTCATACTTCTTTAATCTATGTTCACCATCATACGTCATTTGATTACTCATTTTGGAGTAGTTATATTTTCATGTTCTGTACATTATTTAATGTAATTTCTTTTTATACATTATCATATACATATATATTATAGTAAGGCTAATGTTACTTCATTTGTATAATGTTTTCTTTTGTATTCTAACCATGTATTTTAGCATAAATTTTTGCTACAATAATATGTTTTGTATATATATATATTTTGCATAAAATTATTTTTTCTGCTTGCTTATATTAGTATACATATTTGGTTTATATAATATTAAACCTATACACATTATCATTTCTATATAAATTTGCATGTACTCTCTTTTAAATTTATATGTATATATATCGATACACTTATTACTTTAATAGATTTTTTATTTAAAATACTTTTTGTTTTATGATTTATTAAATCTTCTCTTTATATATATATGAAATTATTTTTAGAAACTTCATCTTTGTAATTTTAAAATTATTATTTTTGAGTATTTCTATATTATGTTTATGTTTTAATATAGCCTCTTATTTAAATATTTTTAATAAAAGGGTGTGTATATAATTTTAGATTAACAATATATGTATATATTATTAATTTCATGATCGTTTTTTTACAATAGATTTCCATGTACATATGTCTTTTAAATCTATTTTGTGTATACATGTTTTTAGTTATCGTGATAATTACCCCTTTTATATAAAATCTTTATTGTAAAGTTTTCATCATATTGTTTTAAATTTTGTATAATACTTCATTTAAATATTCTTATATATTATTATGCATATGCAGTTCATGGTAAAATTAGTTTTATTATATATGTAATATTAATTCTATGTTACTTTACATGTATGATTTCTTTTCAATCTATTTTCATATATACTTTAAAACCTTATGTATATAACATATATTTCATCATACCTTTTTGTTATTTGAAAACCTTCCATGGTGTATATATTACTTAAATCATTTCCCTTTTATTATATGTATATGGTCATCTTTAAATAGACATTTTATAATAAAAAATACTTTGTATATATGAGTGTGGTTTTTAGTCTATAACTTGTAATAAAATTAATTTAATCTTATGTGCATATTTAGTCCCATGCCAATTTATTTTACAAATTCTCTCAAATTTATTTATATATATTATTTTGTGTATATAAGTTTTTCTTTTAGAACATATTTTATTATATATTATTTTGATTTTAAGTCTCACATTTAAATACCATTTTGTGTGTATATACATTTGTCAACTTTGAATATATACGTCATCTTTTAAACGCTTATGTCCATTTTATAATTTGTTATAAAATTAATTTAAGCTTGTAGGTATTTCTATGTTTTTACACATAATTGTTTTTTTTTAAAAGTTACTTATGTACATGTATTGTCAATCTATTATGTGTCTAAAATTACATTTTCTATACATTTTACAATCCTTTCATATTTCGTACGCAATTTCAAATTTTCTATATGTATATATTGTCATTTTTAAACCAATATGTTTTAATGTTTGATATATTGCTCGATCAAAATCCATTTCACTTCACATATTTTAACAAACAAGTATATATCTTTAATTTTCTAAATTCATCCATTCATGTATTATACATTGTGTGTTTATTATTTCAAGCTAGTTGGGTACTATGGATCATATCATATTAGGTTTTATATATCATTGTGGTGTACTTTCATGTATTGTTTTATTTCGTTTTGTACGATGCGTTGTCATTATAATTGTGTTTTGATATTGTTATGTCAATTAGTATCCCATGCATGCTTGTGATTGGATTATATGTTTTAGGTTAGTTATACTTAAATTTTAGTTCGTTAAGCATTATGTCTCGTATGTACGTATTACCCCATTCGTCATTTTCCATTTGATTTTTGAAATGTGGTTTTATAAAATACAAATTCTTAAGACCGACTCCGTTTTTTTATCTCAAGTCAAATTGATACTTTTAAGCTGGTTTTATAAGTATCCATTTAAAAATTCTTTAAATTGAAGACGAGATTCGATATTTGGCAATTTGTGGAATAGTGCCCTAACGCGTTGGGTTGCAATTTCGCGTTTGCTCAAAATAATCGAATGTCCCTTCAAGATTTTACTCATGCCTTTTAAAAATTCTTTAAAACGAAAGAAATATTTGGCGTTTGACAATTCGAGAATCATGCCCTATTGTGTTGGATTGTGATCTCTCGCTTGCTCGAAACAATTGAATAGTCATTTATATTCTCACTCATGTTTATTAAAAATACTTTAAAACGAAGATGATGTTCAATGTTTGGCGATTTGAGAATTGAGCCCTATCGTGTTGGGTTGCGCTTTTTCATTTGTCCAAAATAATCGAACATCTCTTCGGAATTTCACACGTATTTTCTAAGGTAAGGCAATGGTCAATGTTTGGAAATTTGAGGAATCGTACCCTACTGTGCTGGGTCTCGATTTTTCGTTGGACTAAATAGTTGGGCATCCTTTTGTGATTCTTGAATTATAAACTTTCGGACGTCGAAACAAGAAAGTTTTGGCGATCAACTCGGGTTATTCAACTTTTATTAAAAAACCACATTTAAAAAAAAAACTTTTTAATTTTAGACATAAGGACAGTATTTAATTGATTCGGTACCAATTTTGGGCGTAGTGAGGGTGCTAATCCTTCCTCATGCGTAACCGACTCCCGAACCCATTTTCTCAAAAGTTCGTAGACCAGAATCATTGTTTTAATAAACCAAAAATGTTTTATTAAACTAATCTCATTTTTAGGTGATCCGATCACACCAAAACAAAATATCGGTGGTGACTCCATGCATTTGTTTTTCAAAAGTCGATTACCCCCATTTTCGCTTTCCAAAAAGTCGATCCATCATTTTTAAATCGAAGAAATAAAAAAAATGGTTTCGACAATCTAATTTGGTTAAAATTTTATTGGGCTTTAGTTATTAAATAAAGTATGGGTCAAATATGTGTAGATGCTCTAGTAGTTGAGTTCTAATCAAATTCTAATTAATGATAGGCTAATTAGAATTTGATTAGAATTACTATGCCAAGGTTATAAATATTAGGGTTATCCCATCATTAGGAAAGAGAGAGTAGATATTCTCTAAATTTCTTATGTGCTAATTTGGAAGATTAAATTCTCTGAATTTCTTGTGTGCTAATTTGGAAGATTAAATCCCTAAGATCGGGTAAACTTCAAGAAATTCATGGATTTAGGTATGCTTCCACATCTAGTTTTGTTCTTGATTTATTCTTGATGATTAGACATGATAGATCCTGGTTTACAGTTCTAATTTTATATTAGATATTATTTAAAATTCTAGCAAGTGGTATCATAGTTTTGTCATGTTGAATCATTGAGAATGAATTGATTCTTTATTAATTTTGGATTGATTCGTTTTTTTTTTTAGTTTTATGGATTTGATATTTTAATTATATATTATATTGAATCTTTGAGATTCTTGATAAATTTTTGGGTTTTGATTCTTTAAATAAAGTTTTAAGGTTTTATAAATATAATCTAGTTTAATATTTGCATATGCTATTCGAAGATGAAGGTTTATTCATTTATTTATAATCAATTGATAAAAATTGATTTGTGAGATTTCTTTCTTCTTTTCACACAATTATTTTATAAATTTTGGTTAAAGTCATTATTAAATTAAAATTACAGACTTACAACTTTTTTCAATTGAAGAATTCCAATTGGGTTGTATAATTGATTTTGAAAGTTAATTCACTTGATAATCGAATAAATGAATGTTGGTAAGATGTTTTTTTTTGCACTATTTGTTTTAAATTTTCTGTTTGTAGTTGAATATATATGGAATCATCATCTTTTATCTTTATTTATGATAAATTATATTCACCATTGAATTCAATTCATATATATGAATGATTACTTTTCGCTTCTTTTATAATTATTTTATGTAAGTTTTAGTCTTTATAGAATCGACTAAAATTAAAATATTTGAGATTATTTTTTAAATATGGTGGCTATGAATTTTCATAGGTAGTTGCGTATATAAAAACTTTTATATAATTTGAGATTCTTTTTATATTTTGTAGTTATGGATTTTTTTAGTATTTGTGCGTATAAAGAAGTTTTATGATAATGTCTTTAGTTATGAATATAAATTTGAGTTTACATGAAATATGTAAAGCAAACCAAGATTATTTTTATATTTGTGGTGTATATATATTATATGCATATCAATGATTTTGAGGATTAATGCATGATTATAGTTTGTGTGAACAGTGTTTATAACCATTATTCAATAAGATATCTTTTATAGTTTAATTGGTGAAATTAAGTTTTGATGGATATCATTGAAGTTATTATTATTATTATTATTATTATTATTATTATTTGTTATGGTTATATATTCAGTTTTATGGGTGCTTTAGTGCAAATTCATGTCAACTATATACATATTTAAATATTTTGGTTTTAAATTTGGTTATATAATCTTAGGTTTTGGCATCTTATGGTTCCAAATATTTGGTTAAATTATGATGATGTATGAATTGTGGGATACGCCAACTATTATAATTTTGTTTTTTTAAGATTTATTGGCTTGAAAATATTTTTCAAGTATTTATGTGAATATCTATTTAATCATAAATACAACTTTGGATTTACATGGTAAATTCAGCGTAAGTTTTTCTATTTGATTATGAACACATGTATATGATTCAGCGTAAGTTTTTCCATTTGATTATGAATACATGTATATGCATGAATTGCTTTGGTATTTTTATCCATGCCAAAATTATGAATATATGTACTTGTTAGTTATTTGGCTTTGAACCACTATGTTATTTCTGTTTGGTTTTGATATATATGATTTTGGAACAAAAAAAGAAAGAAAGAAATAGTCAAAAAATTAAGGTTTTGGTTTTTATTGCATTATTAAGACAACCTTATTTTAGATTATTTCAGAGTCTATAAAGTAATAAAAAATAGTTTTTACATTTGACTTTTGGGGAAATTTAAATTTTAATATTGGTATGTTTATATATATTTTAAAATAACTTAATTGAAGCAAAAAGTTATCAAAGTAATTTTTTTGTATAAATTATTTTATTTTAAAATATAAAAGTTTGTGTGCATATAACTTAAGTTATGTTAATATTGATTGCCCAAATGAAGGTTAATAATATTACATGTGCAACTATGGTGATAAACATGTGACGGTTATTTGGTTTTACATGTGAGTAATAAATTGGCCCAAAGGAAGATTTATTATTCGACATGTTCTTATTATCAATGTTTGATTACTCCACCAACATATCACTTAAAAGTTAATATTTTGTCCAAAGATGAAATATTAATGGAGTGCCCGATATCTTGATGTGAGGCTTTCCTTTATTCAAATTATTTTAGTTTAAATTTAAAGTCTTATGTGAGGTTATTTTGATTTATTCAGCTATTATTATATTTGCCAACCTCACTGTATGTTGTTTTGGGATAAATATATATAAATATATATTATTATCTTTTGATTTGATTGAAAAATGAAATTAAGGTAAATATTTTGAAACAAATAAATTTAGATTTTGGCTTTTAATTAAGGATGTTTAATATTTTACATAAATTAGTTGAAACAAAATGTCGTCAAAGTGACATCTTTTGTGTAGATTAGTTTATTTGAAATATTAAGATGATTATATGTTTTTGTGATTCATGCGTTTATTAATTGACCCAAAGGTAAGTTAATATTTGGCAGGATTACAACGACATCTGTGATGATAAATGTGTGACAATTATAAGGTGTTTTATGTGAGCAATAAGTTAGTCCAAAGATTAATTCATTGTTTGACATAGTTTATTGTCAATGTTTGATTACTACAACAAGAGTATCGCTTACTGTTAATATTAATGTCTAAAGACTTGATATTAATGTTGTGTTTAGTATCTTGAGATGAGATTAGCCATTATCCTGAATTTATTGTTTACTTATGAATATTGATGTGAGCTTTTTATTTATTTTTTGTTCTATATTCAGCCAATTCATATTCTACTGCCACAATATCTGCTAATATAAATTCTATTGTAGCACCCCAAACCCGGCCCAGACGTTATGGTCGGATCCGACATGCCATATCGAAGCATTCAAAACATTTTATATTATTGGTCCAGAAAAACTTATTTAGTGTTTTAAAAGATAATTTCATTATAGGTTAAAATGAATGGAAGCTGTGCACCAGGTAGGAAACTGGAAATGAGGAGGTGAGTCCATCGGACTGCTTAAGTACCAAACTCCCTTCGGATCCAATCCTAGACATGCAAACCGCCATTGCCATACCTTAACGTCATGTATATTTCTAGGAAACCAATTTGATTAAGTCCTTTTTAGGAAAAGTGATTAATTTTGGAAAATATCTTCATTGTGGAAGCTTTGCATATTTTCGTGTTATTTTGAAATCAATTCTCGCTTTTTAAAAACGCTACTAAAGCTATCCAATTTCAATAGTTAAATATAAATATTACCTATCTTAATAAAACATATAAAACCATCAAAATAACTAAGCGGCCTTATTACATTTAAAACCCAAAACTTCAAACGTAAATAAAAGGATGTCCAGTTCACGTAAGAAAATCAAACTTTCGAATCGGTGGCCACTCCGAATTCCCTCACGACTCCAAGCCCACTATGGTTGGAGATTTCTGCGTGGATGAAAATAAAAGGGTGAGTTTGGGGAAACTCAGTGTAAGGAAAACCCATTCAAAGCCCAAGTCACTCAAGCCTATTGGGCCTAAGCCCATTCAGTAATAAAGGATATCGGGCGAGCCCTTTTCAGACATAATAAACGGGCCTTAGCCCCTTATTCAGATAATAAAGATGGCCTATAGGCCCATTTCAAAATACATGCAACATCAAGAAACATATGCAAGCCCATTTAGGAGACTACTCAACCCACCAACCACTACACTCCACCAGTACCAGCCATACACTCTATGTGGGAATAGCTCAACCCACCCAAATTTAACACTCCACAGCTTGCAAAGATTGTCGCCATTTATCAAAGAATTGAGGCAAAGCCTCCAAGACGTGGACAAGCCACTTTCAATACTTCCTCCGTCAATATCCCAATCCCATGCATCGATAATAACAACATGGCATGCAAGAAATAACAACAATCAAACATGCATTTAAGTCAATTTAACCCTAGGGGTATTTGGTAATTTATCTCCTAGAGGTAAAACGGTAAAATTTCCACTTTTAAAGGTATTTCAGAATTTATCTATTTTAGGGTTTTCATGCATATTCTTACTTTTCACGTACTAATGTAATCACGCATCGAGGGTTCTTCGAATTGGGCCGCTGGCCCATCATTCCAATTTTGGCCCATTAAGCCCAAAATATCGAGGCACGTAAATCATGCACTTTGCGGTCCAAATTTTGCAGCTTACCAAAAACATTAATCGGTTTACCTCACGAGCATTCGCACACACTCGCAAATCTACAAAATACCGGTTTTCGGCATTTTGGCTTTTCGACTTTTGCCGATCCGACTAAGAAAGAGGGTGTTAGTTACACACTGCTTGCGACGATATGCTAACGAGATCCACACACGAACCGCCTACAATTGGATTACTAACACGTTAATCTAACTATTCAAATACAAACTACGTATTAACCCCTTACAATATTCGGCCAACCACACCTACAGATCATAGTAAGCTTATAAGAAAACAATAAGCAACTCATTAACAAATTTTTGTCAATGTTTACCACATAATCATAATTTCACTGCAAGCTGTCTTCCTGAGCAACAGTCACTAAATCATTTATAACTGGAGCTACAAAACTCCAAATCAAGTTCTGTTAATTTTCCCTGAAAATAGACTCATATATCTTCTATCCATAAAATTTTCAGAAGTTTTTGTTTAGCCAATTAATACCAGATTTTCTAAAAGTTTCCCATGTTTCACTGTTTGACTAATCTGACCACTCTTCATTACGAATCAAATTTCTCATTGTACAGAATTCAAAATATGTTCTTGTTTATTTCATTAGAAACTAGACTCAATAATCTTTAATTACATAATTTATTCAGCTTCTAATTCATCTCCCACAATTTATGGTGATTTTCCAAAGTCACATTACTACTGCTGTCCCAAGCAGATTTATTACGAAATCACTCTTTCATACACCTATCTTGCATGCATGTTATTTAAACATGTATATCACCAATCAATCATCACATATCTATGATTTTTACTTAAGCATAATCTCCATTTCATCATTTTAAAGCACAACATGTTAGCCGATTTTTCCCTTTAGCATCTAAGGCACATGCATGCTCATTTGTTTGGCTCAACTTCACATATCTTCCATTTTTCATCAAAAGAACATGAAACAACAACCATTTCCTTCATTTTAATTCATGACCAAATGCTCACAATACAACTAAAATCAAAATATACTTCAAGAGTTAAGGTAGAATCAAGAAGAACTCATGAACCTCAAAATAGAAGCAAGGTACCAAGAACTTACCTTCAATTTTCCTCCTCCTAATGACCGAATACTCAAGAGCTTTCTCCTCTCCTTTCTCTTCTCTAACTTTCAGCTATGATGAACAAAGATGGACAAAACTTTGTTCTTTTCACCCCTTTTTCTTTTAATAAAACTTCATATTTCATCCATTTAATTCTTTAATACAAAAGACATGAAATTCTTATCATGAAACATTTACCTAACCCATTATCATGAAACATTTACCTAACCCATTATCATGGAACATTTACCTAACCTATTATCATGGAATATTTACCTAACCTATTATCAATTTGTATCAATTTGTACCATAAATTATGGATATCAAGTGCACATTTTGTCTACAACAACATGATGGTGGCCACTTCATGTAAATGGGAGGTTTGTCATGCAAATCCTCCTATTTTGCACTCCTATTTATTTGGCCACTTCAATTTAGCCTATAGCATTTTCAAACATTTTCACATAGGTCCTATTTCATAATTTCACTCACAAATGACAAAATTAAAGCATGAAATTTTGCCAACATTCACAGAATTCTCGAAAATTGGGGCGTTACAACTCTACCCTCCTTAAAGAAATTTCGTCCTCGAAATTTCCCTAATCCAAACAGATGAGGGTATTGTTGTTGCATCATTTCTTCCGCTCCCAAACTCGAAGTTTCCTTCCTTAACTTGTTGAAAACGAGCGACCAAAGACTCATCGTTCAACTGTTTTCCTTAATCGATCCACCCAAAGTTGGCCTCACTTACAACTCACCAACAGACTTCCATCATCATACATACTCGACGAGCAAACATTGCTCTCGGATCGATACTGCTTCTACGACTTAGAGCATCGGCTACCACATTAGCCTTGCTCGGGTGATACTCGATCGAACAGTCATAATCCTTAAGCACTCAATCCATCTCCTTTGCCTAAGGTTCAGCTCCTTCGAGTCAACAAATACTTAAGACTCTTATGGTCGGTGTATATAATACACCTTTCTCCGTACAAGTAATGTCTCCAAATCTTAAGTGCAAATATCATCGCCGCCAACTCTAAATCATGAGTCAAATAGTTTCCCTCATGAGGCTTAAGCTATCGTGATGCATATGCAACCACCTTACCTCTTGCATTAACACGCAATTCAAACCCACGTGTGATACGCCATCGCACACAAGAAAATCATTCCTGACTCAATTGAATTAACACAAGTGCTTCATCGAACTTTCTTCAACTTCTCAAAAGCTTCCTGCTGTTTCTTAGTCCATACAAACGGTACTCCTTTCTTTATGTGTTTTGTCGAGGTGCCGCCATCACAAAAAACCTTCCACAAACCTTCAGAGTATCCTCGCCACCCTAGAAAACTCAGATTTCGACACTAACCTAGCGGCTTCCACTCCAAAATCGCTTCAATTTTCCGAGGGTCCACCTTAATCCCCTTAGCAGAGACCACATGTCCTAAGAAGGTTACCTCCCTCAACCAAAATTCACACTTGCTGAATTTCGCAAAGAGTTCCTTCTCCCTTAATACTTACAGCACTATACGGAGATGCTCATCATGTTTCGTTTCAGTTTTAGAATATACCAGGATATCCTCAATAAAGACGACTATGAACTGATCCAAAAATGGTTGGAACACACGATTCATCAGATCCATAAACGCTACAGGAGCGTTCGTTAGTCCAAATGGCATAACCAAAAACTCGTAATGACCATACCGAGTCCTGAATGTCGTCTTTTGGATATCTACCTCCTTGACCCTTAATCGATGATATCCGGATCGAAGGTCGATCTTGGAAAATACGAAGCTTCTCTAAGTCGGTCGAATAGATCGTCAATCCTTGGCGGTGGATACTTATTCTTAATCGTCGCTTTGTTCAATGGCGATAATCAATGTACATCCGCATCGTACCATCCTTCTTTTTCACGAATAGCACCGGTGCTCCCCATGAAGACACGCTTGGCCTAATGAAGTCCCTATCCAACAACTCTTGAATTTGAGCCTTTAACTCCACTAACTCCTTCGGTGCCATCCTATACAGTACGATGGACACAAGCGCTATTCCAGGCAACAAGTCTATTCCAAACTCAACTTCTCGATTCGGAGGCAATCCTGGAAGCTCCTCCGGAAAAACATCTTGGAACTCCTTTACGGTCCTAACCTTATCCACCGGTCCCTCCTCTTCGATCGACTTACAAATGCCAAATAGACCTCACAACCTTTCGAATCCACTTTTCGGCTCTTAATGCCGACACCACATTGGACAAATAATCCCTTCGCTCACCTATCACCATAACCTCCTCATCCTTTGTGGTCCTTAACTCCATTCGTTTAGCAGCACAATCCAGAGTCACTTTATGCTTAACAAGCCAATCCATTCCCAAAATAAGATCAAACTCTCCGAATGGTAACTCCATTAGATCTCCAGGGAAAATCTTACCTTGAGTTTCTAAGGTTACATTCCTATACAGTTTGTCTACCCTAACCGAGTGATCCAAAGGACTTAGTACAGATACCCCACTCACAATCTCCTCAGAGCAGTCCAAGTTGTCCATAATCCGTTCTGTGGTCTCCAATCAATATTCTGCCACATTCGAGGCGATACCAGACACGCCCCTAAAGATCTCCACTTCGTTAGCCCGAAGTCGTTGAGAAATAGATCCTCGAACTCTATTGCCCGTACTTGCCCCGGCAACCCTTTCCAGAACACGAAGCATTGTCTATGACAGGGCATCATCCCCGGTACTGCAGTCATGAGACTCTACCTCTGTTGCAGGTGGTACCGGTGCATCCACCGCCGGTATATGTCTCGAAGATGAAGATCTCGCTCAAGCACTTCCTCGGCTTCGTCCACGGCCTCTTGTACTCATATCGTATTATCTTGATTACGAATTTTTATGCATCAATTAATATTCCAAAGTGTTTATTACGGATGTTTTATGAATCGACATAAAGAGTTTATAGTTTGTTTTCGCAGAATCGAAGTCTAGCTACAGTTTCAGTCTCTTATCAGATTTTTCTATGGTTTCAGTATCATCGATTTACCTCACGAGCATTCGCACACTCGTAAATCTACAAAATACCGGTTTTTGGCATTTTGGCTTTTCGACTTTTGCCGATCCAGACTAAGAAAGAGGGTGTTAGTTACACACCTGCTTGCGACAATATCTTGTTTAAATCCACACACGAACCGCCTACAATTGGATTACTAACACGTTAATCTAACTATTCAAATACAAACTACGATTAACCCCTTACAATATTCGCCAACCACACCTACAGATCATAGTAAGCTTATAAGAAAACAATAAGCAACTCATTAACAAATTTTTGTCAATGTTTACCACATAATCATAATTTCACCGCAAGTCGTCTTCCGAGCAACAAATCACTAAATCATTTATAACTGGAGCTACAAAACTCCAAATCAAGTTCTGTTAATTTTCCTGAAAATAGACTCATATATCTTCTATCCATAAAATTTTCAGAAGTTTTGTTTAGCCAATTAATACCAGATTTTCTAAAAGTTTCCCATGTTTCACTGTTTGACTAATCGACCACTCTTCATTACTGAATCAAATTTCTCATTGTACAAAATTCAAAATATGTTCTTGTTTATTTCATTAGAAACTAGACTCAATAATCTTTAATTACATAATTTATTCAGCTTCTAATTTATCTCCCACAATTTATGGTGATTTTCCAAAGTCACATTACTACTGCTGTCCCAAGTAGATTTATTACGAAATCACTCTTTCATACACCTATCTTGCATGCATGTTATTTAAACATGTATATCACCAATCAATCATCACATATCTATGATTTTTACTTAAGCATAATCTCCATTTCATCATTTTAAAGCACAACATGTTAGCCGATTTTTCCCTTTAGCATCTAAGGCACATGCATGCTCATTTGTTTGGCTCAACTTCACATATCTTCCATTTTTCATCAAAAGAACATGAAACAACAACCATTTCCTTCATTTTAATTCATGACCAAATGCTCACAATACAACTAAAAATCAAAATATACTTCAAGAGTTAAGGTAGAATCAAGAAGAACTCATGAACCTCAAAATAGAAGCAAGGTACCAAGAACTTACCTTCAATTTTCCTCCTCCTAATGACCGAATACTCAAGAGCTTTCTCCTCTCCTTTCTCTTCTCTAACTTTCAGCTATGATGAACAAAGATGGACAAAACTTTGTTCTTTTCACCCCTTTTTCTTTTAATAAAACTTCATATTTCATCCATTTAATTCTTTAATACAAAAGACATGAAATTCTTATCATGAAACATTTACCTAACCCATTATCATGAAACATTTACCTAACCTATTATCATGGAATATTTACCTAACCTATTATCAATTTGTATCAATTTGTACCATAAATTATGGATATCAAGTGCACATTTTGTCTACAACAACATGATGGCTGGCCACTTCATGTAAAATGGGAGGTTTGTCATGCAAATCCTCCTATTTTGCACTCCTATTTATTTGGCCACTTCAATTTAGCCTATAGCATTTTCAAACATTTTCACATAGGTCCTATTTCATAATTTCACTCACAAATGACAAAATTAAAGCATGAAATTTTGCCAACATTCACAGAATTCTCGAAAATTGGGGCGTTACATCTATACCCATGCTTAATGGGACTAATTTTAAGGAATGAAAAAGACACTTACTTATAGTGCTTGGCTGCATGGACATAGACCTTACACTAAGGGAAGAACAACCTGCACCTCTCACTGCAGAAAACACCCCTTATGTTAAGAGAGATTTTGAGAGGTGGGATCGGTTCAAATTGTACGAGTCTAATGATCATGAAGCACAACATTTTAGAATCCTTTAGGGGTATAGAATCTGAAAAGATTACTCAGTCCAAGGTTTCCTTGACGAAATTGAGAAATGTTTTGCTAAAAACGATAAAATTAAAATGACATCATTTCTAACTTCTTTGATGTCTATAAAGTATAAGGGTCAAGGAAATACTGAGCGATCTAAGGGCTATGAATTTTATAATCCCACAATTAGGAATATTTTTTAGACGAGAATTGCAACATTCTTTTAGGATGTTGAGTTTGGAAGGAGAAATAAGGTTAGAGACATTATTTTTAAGGAGGAATTGAATTTTAACTCAGTTCCTACTATCACTTTTGATGATGTTTAGGTTCTCATACCTATCATTGATTAAGAAGTGAATCTAGAACCTCAATAAGACAATGTTAAACAACTCCCTATTCAAGATAAGATAATTGTTCCAGAAAAACAAACTCAACAACCTCAAGAATGAATGTTATTAAAAATGTCCACTAGGGAAAGGGTTATAATGGTTTTAGTGGAATATTTTAACATTAAGTTACATCAGATGAATATTAAGTTAATGGTTTCTCAATGGTAACATTGATCATACATTTATATGGTGCAATTAAAAAACTTTGTGTCTGGTAATGCAAAGGTAATGATTTGCAGATTAAAGAACTTCATCTATGTGCTTAAGTAGACTTCTCGTCAATAATATTACAAAATTTACCAAATGATTATCTCATTCGATTTAGTGATAAATTTTGTTGATAATCCTATATACCATAAGTTTAGTGGGAGTAAGGTTCTATATTTGGTTTTATATGTTAATGGCATACTGCTTGTCAATAATGAGTATAGCCTCAATTAATGCCTGAAGAATGATTTTGAGATTACAAAAATGCATAAGATTTTTTACATTTTAGCAATGGAAAATCTAATGTACATTCAGGTTTGTATACATTGGAATATTGTGTATATTATTGGGATGTTAGGCAGATATTTTAAGCAACCCTAGTTTGGACCATTGGATAGCATCCAAAAGGGTTATAAGGTATTTTTAGAGAATAAAAGATTACAGGCTCACATATCGAAGATCTAATTAGTTAGAGATCATCATGTATATAAACTCCGATTTTGATGGAATATGGATACAAGATTTTGTCACTAAGGTGAAAATTGTGAAAACAAATTGCAGTCTTTTATTCCAATAGCAACAGGAGCACATTAAACTCAAAACACGTAGACTTTAAGTTCCTGGTTGTTAAAGTAAAAGTTCAGAGTGGTTAGGTGCTTATAAAGCATATTAAGACAAACTCTATGATTGCGGATCCGCTTACTAAGAAACTACACCTAAGGTTTTATAAGAGCACATTGCTCATATGGGTGTAATGCCATTTAAAGGATATTTGGTTTTATTGGGAGTTTGTATTTTTAAACGCTTTTATGTTATAGACTCATTTTCAGTTATTTCAGTTTAAAGATAATAAGTTTATTTTCTGCAGAAATAAAGTTTATTTGGTTTATTTACACTCTGATTTTGGTAAGGTTTGATCTCACTAAGGAAGACCAGTTGGAAATAGACATGTTTAGATCATATTATATGTAATTTCCATGCTACACGTCCATACTTGATCTATGTCATTTGGTTGTGTTAATATACGTGATCATGGATGGATTTAGTTACGATATAGGTAACGAAAATCGCCTTGGTTCTATATTAACATAATTAATGGACGGGATTGTTCGAAATACCTTTTGGATATGATAGTAAAATTTTGAGCTCATAAGGTTATTTAATGACATGTAATTATAGAGTAATTAGTATATATATGTGGTCCAAGTGGGAGATTGTTGGAACATATGGACATCACATATATAATAAGGGTAATTACATGTTATTATTTACTATCATAATAGATTAGCCCAAATTAAAAGTGATCTAATTTGGTTAAAATTTTATTCGGCTTTAATTATTAAATAAAGTATGGGTCAAATATGTGTAGATACTCTAGTAATTGAGTTCTAATCAAATTTTAATTAGTGATGGGCTAATTAGAATTTGATTAGAATTAATATGCCAATGTTATAAATATTAGTGCTATGGTCCCCAAATTACATACAAGATATCTTTTCTAATATCCCATCATTAGGAAAGAGAGAGTAGATATTCTTTGAATTTCTTGTGTGCTAATTTGGAAAATCAAATCCCCAAGATCGGGTAAAACTTCAAGAAATTCATAGATTCAGGTACGCTTTCGCATCTAGTTTTGTTCTTGATGATTAGACATGATTGATCCTAGTTTAGAGTTCTAATTCTATATTAGATATTATTTAAAATTCTAACATTAGATGCTTGTGATCCACTGTTGGCTCTAGCAGCAGAGTCTTGAGGTTTTGCAAAAGAAGTCTGTTTGAAATGTATGTAACATTCTCAGTCAAAAGTTCTAAGAGCAAAAGGGATTCTCATAACTTTTAACAGAGGACAATCAATTCAACATTGAAAAGATGCATAAAAGATTAAAAATTACAACCATGAGCAATTTGCAGCTAGTTATATAAATATGTTGGACGGAGATGTAAGATAATATGTATTGGATACAATAAGGAAAAGAAAATTCTAATACTAAAATTAAGCTTCTCAATGATTATTTAAGTCTGATGGACTAATATCCACAAGCCAAAAGCAAGACACATAAACCAACTTAACTCAACTAATCAGTAAATTATGTTTAAACTTTAACCCTTTAGCAAAAGGAGAAGCAAAATAACATTCAAAACAATGTCCTATATTAACAGCAAAAACCCCTTTTTGCCCTCTCACACACCACATATATCCCCAGATTAACAGCAAAAACCCTTGGAGTTGCAATACTTGATTGGCAATGTCCAACTCAACAAATACATACTCATATTATACCATTGACGCCAATAGAATGCACTCACTGAATTGAACATCAATCTTCATCTGATAACAGAAAAATGTGATGTCAATAGTAGAGGCATGACAACTTTTGAAGGGAGCAAAAGTAGTGGAAAAGGTGAGTTCCTCTCTAACTGATCCCTGAATAGAACAAGCTTTCTTTATATCTAAATTCTTAGGACTCCAAATATTCTAGCTATTTTTTTTGACAGTTTTTCTAGCACATTTAGGCCTTCTCAAGTCTTACCAAACTATACATATGTTACCTGACTTGTCCCTCATGACCTGATAAATTAATGATATCAGTGAAGACAACAATCTTTAAGGCAACAAGATAAATATCAATTGGATCCAATAATTTAAATATGATACATACAACACGAGGCAAGTGGTAGGCCATTGCTGTAATCAATCCATCAAATGAAACAAATAAAGAAGAAGGCCATTTTGGTCTGGAAGACAAGCGAAGAATCCTTATTAGTGCAAGCAAAAAGGGAAAGGAAATGTGATTATATGTTATGAAAAATGTAGAATATAAAAAGAGAATACAAGTAATATGTGATCAGAAATAAACCAAAATGCCTATGGACTAAAAATATATTTTTTCTATACAAAAATATAAGGAAAACTTATGCAAAAAAATGCAGAAAATAAAGTCTATTCCATTGCCGTGAATGGAAGAGCTAATGATCTAAGCTATATAGAAGTATAGAGCATAATAATTATCTAAATTAAAATATTAGACAGTAAATCAAGAAGAAATTTAGGACAAATGTCATATTGATTTATACAAGTTATAGAATAGAACTAAAAATAAAAACAAAATCAATGACAGAGAAACAAGAGCTGAATTTGCCTAATGTAAATATATATTATGTCAAGGAAAGTGAAATATAAAGACAAAATAATTCAACATGAAACCTTCCATAATGAAAACTCAAAGGAAAAATCATTAGTGGACCAGGGAACTCAAAAGGAAAAAGTAAAAAGAACTAGCAATATACCCAAGATATTATTTAGGAAATTAGAAAGTCTTATCAATGAAAGGAGCAATTAACACATTCGAAAAAATAGCAACCCTTAAAACTTCTGAAGTGATCGTGGAGATGTGAAACTCTAAAATTACTATTGAGTTTCATTATGAGCTATGCAAAAATGAGTATTTTGGTTTTCTATGAATTCATATAAGATTTGCACGTCAAAGATTTCGGGAGGCACTAATTCCAGAGGTTAGTTATGAACTTAATAACACAACTGCAAACGATACCTAAACATTCTAATGCTAATTTATAGAACTTGGTTTTCTCTTGAACAGAGAGATAAACAATATTTTGTTTCTCATATGAAGACACTAGTATATACAAATGAATCAAATCATCTCTTTGGCCTTTCTTATGTAAACTCAAGCAATGCACACGCTCAAAATTCCTCCAAAGAGCTATAAAATGAGCAAAAACTTGTCATTTTTCCTTCTACGCTAATATAAACATCGTAAATGACATTATTATGAGAAATATCATCAAGTTCTTTCTATCTCGGGATATTTTTCATATTTTAAAGTAAAGCCATGTTTTTCAATGGAGTGCTGGTCATTGGAAGGACTAAAAAAAAAAGCAACTACTAACCAAAGACTAAATTTACATTCTTTTTAAGTTTTTTTTCCTTGAAATCAATAATTATTTAGGATTAAATGTAATTACTCTAAATTTTACAATATAATCCATCATTTTATAAAGAAAGCATTGATCATTCATACCATCAAACAACAAAGCTATCACATTTCTACCTAAAATTACACATTCTAGATATAGGGTTAAAAGAAAATCAAATTTCAACCCAAATCTCTTCTATCCCTTTAGTCTCTTCTTTTTGTTGCCAATAAAACCCAGAAACTATAGCTAAGTAACTAACCAAATCTTCTATTCAACTAAATTCAACATCTGAATAACGAAATTGAATATAAATTGTCCAAAAAAAGGTTCAAAACAAAAACAAATTTAAATAATAAACTAAAATGAACTAATAATCAATAAAAAAGAACAAGAAAAGTAAACCTGCTAAAGTTAAGCTAGCGACTCTTTCACAGTTCTTCATTGTCGTCCTTTATTGCTAATAATCATTTTATCTAAAACAAAAATAGATCAAAATAATTAGTAGATAAGAAAACAAAACCGAGATTTAAATGATTTTTCAAATAAAATTAAGAATTAGAACCTTTGGTTTAATTTTCCTCTCTTGCTCTTTCCAACAGTCGATGGAATTTTATAGATCAAGCAAAAGAAAATGAAGAGAGGAAAAGAAAACTCTATTGAGAAAAGAAAAAGAATACAGAAAAAGAGTGCAGAAAAATTGGAAGAGAGGAAAATGGAAGGAACGGAGGAAGAAAATGTTTTACCTAACGCTGCGATGAAGGTGACTGTCTTTTAAGGTGAGACAGTGGGAGAGGGCAAAGTAGGGAGCGTTTTTGTGGTGATAGTCTCCTTAAGCACCGATTCAGTAATCAGTGGTGAGGAAACATAATAGAAATTAGGCAATTTCATTGCATAGGCCCGTAATAGAATAAGCTCGTAATAAGGCATTCCCTTGAACCAAACAGTTGTTTATGGTAGGCCCACGGAATAGAGTTGTAATGGCTAGACACCTTTACATTGAACCAAACATGGCCCTAGTGTTAGTTCATAATTCCATAGCTTATCTAAGGATGTTATATAATTGTAATAAAAATAACTTGATTCAGGGTCCGACTTGAAAAACCCATAATTTAAGTAACCCCAAACACTCTATTTGGGGTAGACATGCAAGTAGAAGAGTCCATGATGTTAGAGTTGTGTGACACAAATTCCTGTTAAAGAAATAATACAGTGGTAAAACTAGGAGATCTGTGGTGGGCTAAAGGTCGTAGCATAATAGTTCCTCGCACTGGGGGTGCACCATGGTACGGACCAGGCTACACAAGTAGAATCCATCTAGAATTACTCTTCTTTTATTTGACATTGATTGCACAAGTAGAATCAATATAGAACTACTCTTCTTCTATTTGATATTGATTAGAATAAGGTTTTTCAACCTTTAAATAGATATAGTCGAAACTCCTCTTACATTATTCAATTTTCAAAATTAGTGAATTTTCTTCTCTTCTGCCCGTTATTTTTTCCCGAAAGGGTTTCCATATAAAATCTAACATTATGTTTGGTTGAGTGTAATAGGAATAGATTACAGCCCAATTCAATGGGCCCACCACCAAACCAATGTTTGGTTGGCTGTAAGTCATTACAGCCTTATTCAATTTAGCCTTTATTCCCACTAAACACGCTGAATAGCATTCAGCGCCTTACCCACAGAATAGCCATTCAGAGTGTCTCAGTTTCAATTTTACCCTTCTCCCTTCCTCACGTCTGAAGCCTCTTCTCTTTTCATTCTTTTTCCCATTTCCTTCCAACCTTAACCATATTCATCCCTAAAGTTTTAACCTTTCAGGAATTTGAATTAGGGTTTTGATATTTCCCAAAATTATCTAAAAAAGGAAAATGAATTTGGGGGATTTGCACAAGGTCTGGGAAATCAAAGCATTGAAGAGGAAACCTGGAGAAGAAGAAGCCAAAAAAAAATCTTAAAGAAAATAGCCAAACAAGTTCAACCCATTATGTGTAAGCATAAATGGAGGGTCAAGCTCCTCTCAAAATTCTGGTATCTTTATCAATTTTATTCATTTTTGTATCTTTTATTCTGTTAGAGAAAATGATTTTTTTCTTCAATTGTGCTGAATTCTTTTTCTTCAATTATGATTGATGGAAGAATGGGTATTTACTGGTTATACTCTGAAATTCAAGCGCTTTTATTTTATGGCATTGAGATGTGTTTTATCAATCTTTGAAGCATGATGCCGAAGGCAAATAATGCATTGAAAGAATTGTGAAGTGTTTGCATGCTTTGAGTTATCATACTAGGCGTTACTTTGGCTTGACTTTCAAAAATTATACTGAATTTAGTTTTGATTTTTTTTTTCATATTGATAGTCCGAATAATCCAGCTTTGTTTGGACTAAATGTGAGAGCTTGCATCCACATAAAGTTAAGGTTATGAAGACCGAATCGGGATTGGGATTTTCATCCCTTCGATCAAGTTCTTGATACAATACTTCACGAGCTTTGCCATAATGCTCATGGTCCTCATAATGCTAGTTTTTACAAGCTCTAGGATGAGCTTAGAAAGGTCCATTTCCATTCTTTTAGATAGTACCTAATCATCATTTTCCAGTGCCAAATGCTGTTTTATGGATGGTTCATGTCTATATTACTAATTTTCCTGTTAAGACTTGTTTAAGATCGTGCTATTGTGTTAAAACCATATAAGCCTATTAAATGAAAGATTCTGGCGTGTGAGGATCAAATCATTAAGAAAGCATTATTAAGTGTGACTGAAGGTTCTCAGGATGTGCCTATATATGGATTCACGATTAAACATTATCTATGTGGAAAAGGGAGATTTTATGTTAGTTGAATAATTTGATTATTGGTTACAATATATTTGAGCCCTATGTTAGTTTTAATCCATTTGGGATGCATGTCTTACTTGGAAAATTGGACTGATCTTTGCTCAATCAGTGTTCCTTCTGCATGTTTCCTCATTGTTGTCTATTTACTTGTGTTTCTGAAATTATTACAATTAAATAGGGGTTAGTTAAGGTTTTAAGAAATGCACCTTTATTTTTATCTTAGGTATCCTAAAGATCTTGATATATGAAGATAATTTGGAGAATCTATATTTAAGTAGCACATGCTGGTTTTAATGTCTTGGTGGTGACAGCACCATTAGGGATGCGCTTAGTCTTATACAAGCAGTTGCAATGGCTGCTGAAAGGAGATTGCAGGATGATATCTAGTGTGGTTCCCATTGCTCTGACATTGCTGGGGATGAAAAAAGCTGTGCTGATACTCTGCAGGATCATTTGGACTTAGATCAAGGAGGAGAGAGATTGAGTATCTACGGTGTGGGAGTGCTAATCATGCACTTTATTGAATCCAGTAAGTGTTTCATACACCAATATCATTTCATTCAAATGCTTTGCTTATAAAGGGATATCATATTGTTTAACACATATGTTCATGTTTTATATTGTATTTTATGTGCTGAAACATTTTGATTTTTATATTGATAATGTTCACGCTGGCATGCTTGGTCCTGTTTTTGAGTTGTATATCCTTATCCTGTATGGTATTTGGCCCACATATTTTTCACTTTGGTTGTTCTTAATAATCATGAAATTGTGCTTTTTTAGGTCCACAGGCCATGATATATTAATATTGGTATGGACCATGTTTGCTTTTTTTTTTTTTTACAGTGAGAGATGCTTTGTGTTACTTGTTTGCCTCCTGAGAAATATATATATTTTTAATGCCCCCTCTTGGAAACTTACTTTGCATATCATTGATGTGAAAACATTGCAGCCATTAGCCCCAATATGCAAGCTTTGCAGCATGGAAAGGCCTAGAGACATTGGCACCAAGTACAAATTTTGGTCCTGCAAGTTTTGCACCTTGGAAAAACAGTGTGGAACTGGATAAATGCTCAGCATGTGACCAATGGAGATATTCACATGGTGCTCCTATATCAACTCCAGTTCCCTATGTTGGCACATGAGAAGTAATATCTCATCAATGCCAATTTGCTTCATCTTATTCAAGTCGGTTGATTTTTCCTTGTTACTGCTCGTGTTACAAATGATAGGAAGCATTTTCAATAGTTGTTTTGGTTGCTTATTACAATGCCTTTTTTTTTTTTGTCTTGGCAGCCCTTTTTTTATTCATCTTTTGGTTGCTATTAAAATGTTCTATTGATCAGAGTGATAGGGGCGGATCTGGGTAGAATCACATTTTGGGGAAACTGATGATGTTATTTCGTAATATTTTCAATGTAAATACCAGCTCCTATCATACACTCATTTGTTGTCTTATTCATATACAGTTTCTGTAGCACCCCAAACCCGGTCCAGAAGTTACGGCCGGATTCGGCATGCCACATCAAAAACGTTAAAATTTTTTTTTTCCATTCTAAGTTCAGAAAATCGTACTTGATGTTCAAAAGATTAATTCATTAAGGATTAAAGTGAATGGAAGCTGTGCACCAGGTAGGAAACCGGAAAAGAGGTGGTGAGTCCATCGGACTGCTTAAGTACCAAGCTCCCTTCGGATCCAAACCTAGACATGCATACCGCCATTGCCACACCTTAACGTCATGGATATTTCTAGGAAACCGATTTGATTAAGTCATTTTAGGAAAAGTGATTAATTTTGGAAAATACTTTCATTATGGAAGCTTTGCTTGTTGTCGAGTTATTTTGAAATCAATTGTTGTTTTTGAAAACGCTACTAAAGCTATCCAATTTCAACAGTTAAAATAAGTAATACCTATCTTAGTAATACATATTAAAACCATCAAAAATAATTAAGCGGCCTTATTACATTTAAAACCCAAAACTTCAAACGTAAATAAAAGGATGTCCAGTTCACGGAAGAAAATCAAACCTTGAACGGTGGCCACTCAAATTCCCTCACACTCCAAGCCCACTATGGTTGGAGATTTCTGCGTGGATGAAAATAAAAGGGTGAGTTTGGGAAACTCGATGTGTAAGGAAAACCCATTCAAAGCCCAAGTCACTCAAGCCTATTGGGCCTAAACCCATTCAGTAACAGAGTAATCTTGGGCGAGCCCTTTTGATTACAATAAACTAGGCCTTAGCCCTTATTCAGATAACAGTATGGCCCATAGGCCCATTTCAAAATACATGCAACATCAATAACATATGCAAGCCCATTTGGGGAGACTACTCAACCCAACAACCACTACACTCCATCCGTACCAGCCATACACTCCATGTGGGGAATAGCTCAACCCACCCAGCCCAACACTCCACAGTTGCAGCCTTGCTAACTATAAATTTTCCACTTTTAAAGGTATTTCAGTAATTTATCTATTTTAGGGTTTTTCATGCATATTCCTACCTTTCACGTACTAACAGAATCACGTACCGAGGGTTCTTACCGAATTGGGCCCGTTAGCCCATCATTCCAATTTTGGCCCATTAAGCCCAAAATATCGAGGGCACAGAAATCATACACTTTGCAGTCCAAATTTTGCAGCTTACTAAAAACATTAATCGATTTAGCTCACGAGCATTCGCACACTCGTAAATCTACAAAATACCAGTTTTTGGCATTTTGGCTTTTCGACTTTTGCCAATCCAGACTAAGAAAGAGGGTGTTAGTTACACACCTGTTTGCGACGATATGCTGACGAAATCCACACACGAACCGCCTACAATTGGATTACTAACACGTTAATCTAACTATTCAAATACAAACTACGTATTAACCCCTTACAATATTCGGCCAACCACACCTACAGATCATAGTAAACTTATAAGAAATCAATAAGCAACTCATTAACAAATTTTTGTCAATGTTTACCACATAATCATAATTTCACTGCAAGCTGTCTTCCTGAACAACAGTCACTAAATCATTTATAACTGGAGCTACGAAACTCCAAATCAAGTGCCGTTAATTTTCCCTGAAAATAGACTCATATATCTTCTATCCATAAAATTTTCAGAATTTTGGTATGGCAAATCAATACCAGATTTTTCTTAAAGTTTCCCATGTTTCACTGTTTGACTAATCTGACCACTCTTCATTACGAATCAAATTTCTCATTGTACAGAATTCAAAATATGTTCTAGTTTATTCCATTTGAAACTAGACTCATTAAGCTTTAATTACATAATTTATGTAGCTTCTAACTCATCTCCCACAATTTATGGTGATTTTCCAAATTCACGTTACTGCTGCTGTCCCAAGCAGATTTATTACCAAATCACTTTTTCACACCTAACTTGCATGCTTGTTATTTAAACATGTATATCACCAATCAATCATCACATATCTATGATTTTACTTAAGTATAATCTCCATTTCATCATTTTAAAGCACAACATGTTAGCTGATTTTTCCCTTTAACATCTAAGGCACATGCATGCTCATTTGTTTGGCTCAACTTCACCTATCTTCCATTTTTCATCAAAAGAACATGAAACAACAACCATTTCCTTCATTTTAATTCATGACTAAATGCTCACAACACAACTAAAAATCAAAATATACTTCAAGAGTTAAGGTAGAATCAAGAAGAACTCATGAACCTCAAAATAGAAGCAAGTTACCAAGAACTTACCTTCAATTTTCCTCCTCCTAATGACCGAATACTCAAGAGCTTGTTCCTCTCCTTTCTCTTCTCTAACTTTCAGCTATGTTGAACAAAGATGGACAAAACTTTATTCTTTTCACCCCTTTTTCTTTTAATAAAACTTCATATTTCATCCATTTAATTCTTTAATACAAAAGACATGAAATTCTTATCATGAAACATTTACCTAACCCATTATTATGAAACATTTACCTAACCCATTATCATGGAACATTTACCTAACCTATTATCATGGAACATTTACCTAACCTTTTATCAATTTGTATCAATTTGTATAATAAATTATGGATATCAAATGTACGTTTTGTCTACAACAACATGATGGCTGGCCACTTCATGTAAAATGGGAGGTTTGTCATGCAAATCCTCCTATTTTGCACTTCTATTTATTTGGCCACTTCAATTTAATCTATAGTATTTTCAAACATTTTCACATAGGTCCTATTTCATAATTTCACCCCCTTTTTCTTATGGAACAAAAATTAACTAAAATTGTCGGGTTCTATCTTAAGTTTGGGCTTTCTAGAGGCCCACTAACATAATTAAACCTATGCCAACATTCACAGGATTCTCGAAAATTGGGGCGTTACAGTTTCTCTTTTCTTCCCCTTTTTTTTTGGTGGTTGAATTAAATATGAGAACTATGGGGAAACTGAATAGAATATTTAAGGATATCAATTTATCTCATTAACACATTACTTTAACCTAGGGATGGATTGCAAAACCTCTGCACATTCAATCATGTCCTTCTACAATGGCGATTTTTAGAGAAAAAATATTGTAGTATTCCAATCTTATAGTGAATGATTTCTAGAGAAAGAAATATTGTATTATCTCATTAATGATTTCTAGAGAAAAAAATATTGTAGTATTCCAATCTTGAAAATTATTCGAGGAACATTCCCAAGAACATATGAATATTATGTTTGGATGTGAAATATAATTCTCAAGTTATTTATTACTTCTTATATTTTATTTTTTATTGTAGAATAATCAAATTATTTATTTCACTAATGATATTTTAACACATTATGTAGTGCAGTTTAAAAATAATAAAGTAGATTATATATTATTTTTATAGTATTATATATTATGATTTTTAATTCATATAATAATAATTATATTAAGAATTTTATTAAATTATATATTATTTTATTAAATTATATTTAGCAATAATTATGTTAAAATATGATTAAATTATTTATTATTTTTATTAAATTATTTTTAATAATAATCTTATTAAAATTTAATAATAATAACAATAATCATCTACCTAAAAAAAATTTGTTAAGGGTATTCTGGTCATTTTAGTTTTTTTCTTATTCTATTACAACCTCATTCCATTCAACCAAACACAAGAATACTATTACAGTTCTATTCCATTCCATTCAACCAAATAGTTGAATTACTGATTACAGCTCTATTCCATTACATCTCTATTCAATTACAGCTACCCTAAGTGTTTTATTTTTCTTTCTTATTGCTTTGCTATCTTTCTATATTGTCATTATTTGCATTCAGCTTTAACACATGGCTTATATTCTTCTCTAGAAAGTCTTCTATCTCCCTACTCCAAAATCTTCTTCAATACCACCCTGTCTTCCTATTTTCACTCTGGTTGATACTGTGTATCAACAGATATGATACTTTCTCTTTCTGCCTTGAACTTATGTTCTTATTTTTTTAGGATAAATTAATGATTATTTCGAATAAAGAAACTTGATGATGTCTTCACTCAGTTGATTCTTTTAAAAGAAAGAAAGAAGTAGGTTAGGGAACTGAGATATTGTAAAGAAATTTACTTAGCTTCATTCTTTTGCATGAATATTTTTGGACCTCATAGTTTGCTTGATATTGGTTGTAATAGGGGTGTCTTTGTTAATTTTGTTTTACATTGTATTTGGAGTGAAATCTTTGTATAAAATTTTAATGTATATTATATTTGATTTATCAAAACTTGTACATTTCAAGAATTTGTATATGTAATATTTGCAATTTATGGATTATATATTATTTTATAAAATAATGTGAAAAATACCGTAAATTTGAAAAAAAAATTCTAGTGTGGTGTAATTTTTAATAAAATGCATTTAGTGGCGTTTTTCCTTTAAAATACCTCAAAAAGTCCTACATTCAGCAACATTTGTACATCCAAACACCACAAAAAGTTCATGTACTCAGCAACGTTTTAATGACAAACACCGTGAAAGGGTTTGCAATTAGTGGCGTTTCCAATGCCAATGTCCCAAACTATTTTTACCTTTAGTGGCGTCTTTGGACAAACACTGCTATCTTCTACGATAGTTTTTATTGCGACATTTTTTGTGGCTATTCAAGTTTCACTATTATATTTTTATAAGCGTGGCAAAAAGCTTTAAAAATGTCACTAAAAACCTATTTTCATGTAGTGATACCCTTGGGTTTTCTCATTTGTTTCTAACCTAACATCGCTCAACCCTTATCCGCTCCCACTTTTGCCCACCAAAATTTCCTAATGGCCTTAGTGATATCATCCGTAATACCTTTCGACAATAGAAAAATACTCAGAGTATAAGTTGGAATAGTTTGTAATACTGATTTAATAAAAATCTCCTTACCACCATAAGAAAAAAAGATGTTTCATCCAACTGTGGCCATGCTTAAAAATGTGATCCACTACCCATTTAAAGGCATGTTTTATTTTTTACCCACCACTAGGGGTAGACCCAAATAGGAGTCAAGATCTTCAACAACACGAACTTTCAGAACAAAATTAAGAAGACTTCTAGACTCATACGAGTATTGTGACTAAAATAGATCGAAGATTTCTCCAAATTAATCTTTTACCTCGAGTTCCTCTCAAACAAAGCCAAAATATATTTTACAGCTCTAGCCTTCTCTTCTTTATTCCGAAGAAAAAGAAAACTATCATCTACAAAGAAGAGACAGATCACCCTTAGCCCCTGTTGGCTAACTTGAATCCCTTTAACCAATCTGTTATCTTAAGCCCTTTTAAACAAGGCCAATAAACGTTGCATGCATAAGAGGAACAAATAATGGGATAATAGGTCACCTTATAGGAACCCTCTTTCAAGACGAAAAAAGTCAGTAAGTTGGCCATTAAACTTTATACAGTATGACATCGTTGAAACAAAACTCATAATTAAACGAGTCCAATTATTAAAGAATCACATTCGTGTCATAACAGCCTCCAAAAAACCTCCATTTCACTCCATCATAAGCTTTACTCATGTCAAGCTTTAGGGCACATCTTTTATTCGAACTGTTCTTAGAACACCGAACATAGTGGATAATTTCATCAGCCAAAATTTCATTATCTTGTATCATTCTTTCTGGTACAAAGCACTCTGATTCACATGTATGCACATAGAGAGAATAACTTTCAATTGGTTAGCTAGTGTTTTTTGAGACTAACTTGTTGACAAAACTACAAAAGCTAATAAGTTTGAATTTAGAAAGATCATCTAGTTGGGCCACTTTTTGGATCAAGACAATAATTGTTTAATTCACTTCAACCATATCCATGTTACCATTCAGCAAATCTAGGCACTAACGGATATTACCTTGTCCAATCACATCTCAATTTGTCTTAAAAAACAAACCATTCAGCCCATCAAACTCAGGAGCTTTGTTAAGGGTCATCTGTTTCAAAGATACTAAGATTTGCTTAGCCTCAAAAGGCTTATCAAATTGAGCATTCAAAAACACATTCACGTAGTTGTCAATGCAATCAAGCTACAATCCAATTTCGAGGCCCAACACTCCTCAAAACGAATGTGGCATTTTTCTATTCATCTTTCAATCCTCTAACTCAAACCTTCAATATCCAAAAGAATTAGAAATGATTTGACGCCGTATGTGGCTCATTAGAAACACAAATATTAGGAAAAGATCCTATTTAGTCTAAAGAGGCCACAAATTGACCCAACATTTCTTTAACCATCTTGCATTACCCTTTTTAATAGTCCATGTCAAACGTCCATAGTTGGGCTTGATGTCCACTAGCTCTACTTCACTGAGAGCATCACCAAAAGCAGACATTGGGCTTAGGGCCTCTTACCACCTTGTTTTTCTGATCCATTAAGAATCTCATTAAAATCTCTACCTATAAGCCACGGTTTATTTGAAGCCCATTTAAGTGATTTAATTAAATTCCAAGAATAAATCCTTTGAGAAGGGATGTTATGGCTACAGAAACCTATAAATCGAAATGAAAATCCACAATTTACCTTAATGTCAACATCAATGTGATTAGGAAAGTAAAAAAGTAAATTTAGGGTCCATTTGTTTACGAGGAAAATATTTTTCGGAAATTGTTTTCCTGATTTTCCAGTGTTTGTTTGCTTGAAAATAACTTACATTTGTAAAACGTTTTCAGAAACACGGGAAAATAAGAAGGGATTTTAGGGAAAATGTCTTACAGATTTTTAAACGGTAAGATATTTTTTGAAAAATCTTCCTCCACTCTCACCATATTCTATTAATACATACTTCATCCAGTTAAATTATGTATTTGAGTGAAAATTGTATTATTTGTAAAGTTCTTTCTCTCCTTTTTACAATGCCAATTGAGTGAAAATAATTGTTACAAGATAAAAGATTCTGATTTTTCTAGCACGAAATTGCTTATATTATTTGGTAATTAATTTCAAATTTTAGTTGCAGTTTTTGTCTAGAAAAATTATTAAGCTAGAAAAGTCAATTGGCATTGTAAAAAGGAGAGAAAGAAATAAACAGACATAATTTAGCCGGATGAAGTATGTATTAACAGATATACTTAAAATCTAGTTGGCACTTAAAATCTAGTTTACCCATAAATAAATCATTGCAATATATGTAAAAATAATTTAAAATATAAATTTATTAATATATATATAATAATAATAAACTAAAATAAACAATAAAATATAATAAATTCTTAAATATATATTTGTTTAATTTAAAACAACTTTTATGAAATATTGTTAGAATTAAGTGACCCAAATTCTTATTTAAATAAAATACGATGGAAAATAAAATAAAAGTAAAATCCATATAGAACTAGACTTCTTTTATTTTATTTTAGAATAAGGTTTTAAACCTTATTAAACTCCATCTATTTTATATTGATTAGGATAAGGTGTTTCAATCCTACTAGAATATGGCTTTGCAAGCCTATAAATAGACATAGTCTATTCCTCTTGTATTTGAGTAAAAATTTTTCGACATAGTGAATTTTCTTCTCCTCTCCGTGGTTTTTTTCCGAAAGGGTTTCCACGTAAAATTTATGTGTTCTTTATTTTTATTTATTTTATTCTATTTTATTTTTCACAAATTGGTATCGAGCTTAGGGTTATTCATCTCGATCACGGTAATGGCGTCTTTGAAGTATGAAATTCATTGTTGGATCGCAACACAGTTTGCGTTGTGGCAAATTAAGATGCAAGCGCTTCTTGCACGATGGATCTAGAGGATGCCCCGCTAGGATAGATAAGATGCCTTGACATTAAGATGGAGAAGAAGCGTAAGGATCGAAAGGTATTAACACAATTACATCGCATTTGTCCAACGAAATTTTGCGGGATGTGATGAAAGAGAAAACGCCATTGCATTATGGAAGAGGCTAGAACAAATATGTATGTCGAAAACTCTAACAAGCAAGTTGCATATGAAGCGGCGTCTTTATGCTCATCGTTTGGAGGAAGGTGCGTCAGACACGAACACTTAATGTGTTTAAAGAAATTCTCTCAAACTTGGAGGCCATGGAGGTTCAAGATGATAAGGAAGATCTAGGGTTGATTCTACTTTGTTCGTTGCCCCGTCTTATTCAACCTTTAGAGACACGATTTTATATAGCCGCGACTCTCTCACAGTTGATGAGGTTTATGATTCTTTAACCTCGTATGATAAGATGAAGCATCTTGTGGTTAAACCCAACTCTCAGGGAGAGGGTCTCATTGTTCGTGGGAGACAAGACCGGAATGTTGATGATGATCGTGGTAGAACACGAACGGAATCCTCGTGGTAAATCTAAGGGTAGATCGAAATCTTCAAGCAGAGGTAAAACTTGCAACTTCGCAAGAAGAAAGGGCACATTAAATCTGAGTGCTATAAGCTACAAAATAAGATTAAAAGGAGGCTGCGAATCAAAAGGAAAACAGACCAAAAATTCGGTGAAGGCGATGTTGTAGAAGACTACAGCGATGGTGAACTTCTAGTTGCTTCATCAATAATTCTAAAGTAAGCGAGGTGGATACTTGATTCAGTGCACCTTCCACATGAGTCCCAATCGGGATTGGTTTACAACTTATGAAACGATGATCTGAAGGTGTTGTTTTGATGGGAAATAATGCTTCATGTAAAATCGCGGTGTTGGAACAATTAAAGTTAAGATGTTTGATGGAGTTGTCGAACACTTAGTGACGTGCGGCATGTTCCGAATTGAAAAGAAATTTAATTTCGTTGAGTACTCTTGATTCAAAAGGGTGCAGATACACAGTGAAAGTGGGGTTTTAAAGATTTCAAAGGGTCCCTTGTTGTGATGAAAGGGCAAAGAAAGATTGCCAAGTTATATGTTTCTGAGGTTCTCTTATTCTTGGTGATGCATTTGCGCTTCCTCTTCCTTGTCGATGATGATATTACTAAACTTTGGCATATGCGCCTAGGGCATATGAGTGAGAATGGCATGGCGAAATTAAGCAAAGAGGACTTCTTAATGGGCAAGGAATTTGCAAACCGAATTTCGTGAGCACTTGTGTTTTTGGGAAGCAAAGAGAGTTCGATTCACTAGAGGAATCCATAACATGAAGGAAGCGTTGGAGTATATCCATTACGATCTGTGGGGCCGTCCGAGTGCCTTCGAGAGGTGGAGCTAATTATATGCTAACCTTTATTGATGATTTTTCCAGAAAAGTTTGGGCGTTCTTCCTGAAGCAGAAAAGTGATGTGTTTTCCACATTTAAGTCTTGGAAAATTATGATTGAAAAACAGACGGGAAAACAGATAAAATACCTCCGTCATGCACAATGGCTTAGAGTTACGTTACGATGAGTTTAATAGATTGTGCAAGTCGGAAGGATCATGAGACACTTGACGATTCGTCATACTCCACAAAGAAAACGGCGTTGCGAGCGAATGAACGAGCGATCATGGAGAAGGTTCGATGTATGTTGTCAAATGCCAACTTACAAGTCATTTTGGGCGAAGCGACCTCTCTTGCATGTTTTTGATCAACCGATCTCCATCCGTTGCCATTGAGAAAAAGACTCACAAGAGGTATGGTCCGTAATCCTGCTAATTATTCGATTTAAAGATTTTTGGGTGTCCTGCGTATGCTCATGTTGATAATGGAAAATTGGAACCGAGATCCATTAAATGCGTTTTTCTTGGTTATAAAGTGGTGTAAAAGGCTATAAGTTATGGTGTCCTGAAAATAGAAAAGTTGTGATTAGCGAGATGTTGTTTTTGATGAAACCGCTATGCTACCTAACTTATCTCTTAAAGACTCTTCCAATAAAGAAAACCAAAAGCGGTGGAGCATCAGTTAATACGAATCAACTCCTCAAGCCAAGACAAAATTGAGAATAGAGTTGCTTCTTCACCGCAATACTCTATCGCCAAAAACAGGACAAGAAGAGAAATTAAACCTCCAAAGAAGTATGCCGAGGTTGATCTAGTTGCTTATGCTTTAAATGTGGTGAAGATATAGATGCGAATCAAGAGCCATTTAATTATTCGAGGCGATTAGTGTGAAGACTCGAAAAAGTGGATGTTTGCTATGCAAGAGGAGATGGAATCACTCCACAAAAAGCAAACATGGGATCTTGTAAAACTTCCTAAAGGTAAAAAGGTCATTCGTTGTAAATGGGTGTTTAAAAAGAAAGAAGGGACTCGAGGAGTTGAAGAACCGGATATAAAGCAAGGCTTGTTGCAAAGGGTTACAGATCAAATTCCGAGTGGACTTCACAGATGTGTTCTCTCCGGTTGTTAAGCATAGTTCGATTCGAGCTTTGCTTGGTATTGTTGCCATGCATGATTTGGAGCTTGAGCGGTTAGATGTAAAACTGCATTTTGCATGGAGAACTTGAGGAAGATATTTACATGCAACAACCAGAGGGTTTTATAGTCTCGAAAAAGAGGACTATGTTTGCTTGTGAAAAAGTCCCTTTACGGTTTGAAACAGATCCACCAAGACAAAGGGTACAAGAGGTTTGATTCCTTTATGACTTCTCATGATTTCAAAAGAAGTAGTTTTGACAGTTGTGTCTACTTTAAGAAAAAGCGATGTGATGGTTCTTTTGTGTATCTACTTCTTTATGTTGATGACATGTTGATAGCAACAAAAGATAAAGAGAGATAAGAAAGGTTAAAGCCCAACTAAGTGAAGAATTTGAGATGAAAGATTTAGGACCAAAAAAGAAGATACTTGGTATGGAGATTCTCGAGATAGAAAAGCAAGTAAATTGTACCTAAGTCGGAAGGGTACATTGAGAAAGTTCTTTGCGTGTTCAATATGCAGAGTGCTAAGCTGTTAGTACTCCTTTAGCGACCATTTCAGACTTTCATCGGCCTTATCTCCTCAATCGATAATGAGATTGAGTACATGTCACATGTTCCATACTCTAGTGCGATAGGATCTCTCATGTATGCTATGGTTTGTTCACGTCCGATTTATCATATGCAGATTAGTGCGATTAGCGATACATGGCGAATCTCGGTAAAGAACACCGGAAAGCGATTCGGTGGATTTTAAGATACTTACGAGGCACTACTAATGTTTGCTTACAGTTTGGAAGAACTAAAGATGGAGTTATAGGGTATGTTGATGCTGATTTTCTTGGAGACTTTGATAGAAGAAGATCTCTCACGAGTTACGTCTTTACAATCGGAGGTTGTGCAATTAGTTGGAAAGCCACTTTGCAAACTACGATCGCTTTGTCTACCAATGAAGGTGAGTACATGGCGATTCTTGAGGCTTGTAAAGAAGCTATTTGGTTGAAGGACTATTTAGTGAACTCAATGAAGACCTTCAAATTAGCACGATATTTTGTGACAATCAGTGCCATCTTTCTTACAAAAGATCAAATGTTTCATGAGAGAACAAAACACATTGATATTCGGTATCATTTTGTTCGTGATATTATTGCTCGTGGTGATATTGTTGTGAGCAAAATTAGCACTCATGAAAATCCTGCAGATATGATGACTAAGTCACTTCCTATAACCAAGTTTGAGCATTGCTTAGACTTGGTTGGTGTTCATTGTTGAAGTTAAACCCTTAAGGGTTTTTGGAAGAGGTGAAGAACTTGTTTATTGAAAGTTCGCGATGAAGAACTTGTTCATTGAGAATTTGTGTCAAGGTGGAGATTGTTAGAATTAAGTGACCCAAATTCTTATTTAAATAAAATCGATGGAAAATAAAATAAAAGTAAAATCCATATAGAACTAGACTTCTTTTATTTTATTTTAGAATAAGGTTTTAAACCTTATTAAACTCCATCTATTTTATATTGATTAGGATAAGGTGTTTCAATCCTACTAGAATATGGCTTTGCAAGCCTATAAATAGACATAGTCTATTCCTCTTGTATTTGAGTAAAAATTTTCGACATAGTGAATTTTCTTCTCCTCTGCCTCGTGGTTTTTTTTCGAAAGGGTTTCCACGTAAAATTTATGTGTTCTTTATTTTTATTTATTTTATTCTATTTTATTTTTCACAAATATTTTTAGAAATTTACCAAACAACAGAAAATATTTTACACAGGTTCATCCAAACACTAGAAAAGTGGAAATGAAGCAAATAATTTTCCAAAAATTATTTTCCAAAAAATATTTTATTGACAAACAAACATAGCCTTATTGAAAAATTAACACCCATAAAAGCAAAAGGTCGTTGGATCTATTATTAGAATTAAAACGGATACAACCATGCATCAAACATTGACGCTTTATGCTTTCAACCTCATTATCCAACAGCCTAGTTTCACGTGGAAAAAATAATTGTGGGTCATTTGAGGCTATAAGCCTTGAAAGAGCATGAATCGTTCGAGGGTTCCCAAGCCCTTGGCAATTCCAACATAAAATCCTCATGGCTCACATCGGGGTTGATCATCAGCCTCCTCTACTTTGGTTGTGAAATTATCAACACTCGAATTGTTATACCCTTTATTTTCATTGTATTGACACGAGGCTTTTTAATCGAAGATCTAGCTACCGGAACAAAGCAACCTTGCACCTCTCTTCTTTTCCTTCCATCTCGGAAAGTTTTCTCCTTCCCCTCAAAGGAGGAACTCGAAATGAAATTAGCTCCCGCTTGAACATTCAGATTCGGTCTTTCCCTCCCTTCTTCATGCGTAGAGGTTGAATTGCCCTCCACAAAAGACCCATTATCATCCTTTGCAGTTGAACCGCTCGAACACTCTTTTGGAAAAAATTCCACCCTTCGTTTTCTTTGGATACAAATGCCCCTAGAAGATCTTGCGAATAGAGGCACACACATCCAATCCCTCGTATTGAAAAACTTCACAATTTTCATTGCAAGGGCCTTTTGACATCACACAAGAATCCACCAAGTGGCCAATTATACCACACTTATAACTAAACGTTGCTAATCGTTCATATTTGACCAAAGCATAACACTTGGACACATCATCTTTTGATCCAAGTAAAATCACACGCCTAGAGGCTAGGTGATATCACTGTGTACTCGCATAACAATGTATTCTGTCCAACCCCCACATGATTTATTCCAATAGATCGCGTCGATGTCAGCCTAAACTTGTCCAATTCGAACAACTATTTATCGCTTCACCCATCCTACCAGTACCTCGTAAATACATATCCGCAAGGCCACCAGTGATAAATTATGATCATTTGGACCAAAAGTCCCTTCAATGTTCTTGAGGACTAGCATATGCGGATCAAAATTCCACAACCCCATTTTAAGGAATTTCTCCTTTATCATTCATTTCGCCAAACTTAAACAGAAAAACGTTTGGGCCAAGTGCAGAGAAAACCAAAGTTTATTTATGTATCACACATTTTTGAAAACCCGGAAAACACCTCCTCCTTGATTGTTTTAGGAGCAGAAAGCTTCCCCACCACCCATAGGTCCACCTCGGGATGACATTTTCTACCACAATGCCTTCTTCCTCCACGAAAGAAAGCTTGATAAACATATCGTGTAGGAAATCGGCCATAGAGAAAGGAGAAAAGAAACAAATAATAGCAATGCGCAAAGACGAAAAGAGATTTACCAAAATCGAAACAGAAAAAGTAACTCGAAATCCTTAGCACACAGCTAATGGGTTCTTTTTGCTATTCCATATGACAAAAAAAACAGCCAACAAGTTCATTTTATAAGTGGGGACAACGAGCTTAATTTACATATATAGTGAAACTGAGTGTACACTGATCCATGGGAAAAGAACTAAACCAGTTGTATTGTTATTTTCAGAAAAGAAAAAATTCTGAAAACATCCAAGGTATACAAATGAAAGTGGGATTTTTCAGTAATTAGATGAACCCCAAATGTTTCTTTTGGCGTACAGCATTTACAAAGATTGAAAGGAAGGGAAAAAAAAGGATAAAACTGTATGTATTTTGATCTAATAGTGTGGTTAGCAGCTTCAATTAATCATGATGAAAGAGCAAGTTCAGCCCATGCCAAAGAAGATGACTTGAGCTCAATAGATACCGACGTGTCAATTCTGCTCTCGAGCATGAGGCTTATTTCCTGCATGGATGGCCGTCTCGAAATGTCTGGATGAATGCAAAGGCTTATGATTTCACAGATGAGTTTGAGGTCATCGTACGTGAAACGCTTTAGTTCAGGGTCCACAATATGAGACATTACTTCCGGTAGTTCAAGATAGTCCTTGGCCTGTAATATGTAGGGAAGCAACTTAAATGTTGCGGAGCATATCAAAAAGCTAAAAGCTTTGTTTGTTTGCAAAGATTATATAAGTTTCTATGTTACTCCGACGAGTAAAATAGATAAAAAATGTTACAGCATTTAGAAAGATTGCTTACCCAATCTATCAAAGACCCTCTGTCCTTGCAAAATGGAGGCCTACCACTGATTATCTCGAGTAGAAGTATGCCAAAAGCATGTATGTTTCCCTGGATATCGAGATGACGATTCTCCACAGAACTGGGAAGTAGACACATGGCTCCATTGCTGCCAATAGAACCAGAGTTCTTTTCTGATCTAGCAATAATAGTCTTCCAACTTTCAAAATCAACCAACTGCATCACCAGATACCAAGAATAAGGTCGATATGATCCTAACTTGAGTATCCCTCATTATGAATATAAATATTAGATGCTCATAAATAAAAAAGGCAAGGAGATACCTTTGGGGAAAAATCCTCTGTAAGATACACAGCACTAGAGTTTAACTCTGATATAGTGAATGGTGGCTCAAGTTCTGCATGAAGATACTTGAGTCCTCGAGCAATGCCGAGAATAATTCTCATACGTCTTGTCCAAGATAGTTGGGATCCTTCTCCATCTGCATTAAAATCAATTACTTGGATAAGTACCAATATAAAAATGTTTATCATTATATGTAAGAGCAAGAAAGAGTATGCTTACAATGCAAATGCTCGTGAAGTGTTCCATTTGATGCATATTCAAAAACAAGCATCCTTGTAAATGGACTGATCTCCCTACAGTATCCTAGTAGTTTCCCTATATTATCATGATTCAATCTTGCCAAATCTGCCACCTGAATAGCAATTTGAACCAAAAAAACCCAGAACCAGATCACTCCAAGTTTTGCACATTATTCACCGAAACTATTAAATGTAATAACAAGTACCTCTCTCTGGAAATATAGCTCAAGGTAGCCTGTCCAGTGCTCCTCTTTAATGGAGAGGGATATCACAGCAATTTCAGGACCACCCTTCATGGTGCCTTTGTAGACCAAACTGTCCAGAGAGGAACCGATAATGTTGCTGAAGTCTTCACAAGCTACTTCAAGCTCTTGTCTGCTATATTTATTCACATCTTTCAACAACTCAGAATCTGCAGAAAATCACAATGTGAATCGATATTGCTTCAAAGAGTGCACTACCGAAGTTAATTTGAGCAGCAGATAATGTCACAGGTAGCAAACTAACCTACATATACCGCCAACTGTTCCTTCTCACTCGTTGATTTCTTCCAAGGGATTATGATTGCAGGCTTGCTATTGCATCTATGGAAAGCAGTACGGAGGCCAACAAGAAAGAGAGAACCCACCGTGATTCCTGTTGCGATTTCAATAGCTAAGAGCCAGGTAGGTTTTGATTCTTTCTGATGCTTTGGAACGTCTTCAGTAGGCCGATGCTTACTTTTGGGTACTTGGTGACTTTTGGATGGAAAAGCACCTAAATAAGGAATACTGTCATTGTCAATTACTTCAGTGTCAATACTGAAATATTCTAATGGTCATAAAATCATCAGTTTGCATAACTAAGAGTGATAAAATAAATAAATAAATTCATGAATTTTGAAGTTCAAGATGTCGATAATAGTCAGTTTGACTTAGCCAAGGACATAAGTTTTTGTTCAAATATCATCCACGCCACTGCCAAAGGTAAGATGTAATACATACCGCATTGTGTGCTAGGACGCTGTTTAACATCTTTGTCCCGAAGACAGTTCCCTTGAAAGCTTGCGCTGCATTAATCATATGGGATAACATGAGGCAACTGGATCAAAAAGAAGCCAAAATGGATCTATTACAAAGGCAAAGAAAGTTTACTTTGGAAGGTTTGTCAAACACTTAGGAATGCTTCCAACCAAATAATTGTAGGAGACATCCACCACTTTTAACCGAGATGAGCGACAAAGTCCAGTTAAGTTTGAACGAGAGGCATACCTGAAGTGAAAAGAATTACAAGCGATCAACTCTTAAATAGTAACATGATTTAACTTGGGTGGCTAAATTTCTAGAGAAGAAGCCTGCAATATTTTCAACTTCTATGGCCCCATACAGTGGTCTTTTAACTTTAAACTAGCATTCAAGTTCTAAGGGTGAAAAATATACTCTGAAAGTAGGTAAAGTTGAGAGTTTGCCGTATCCGACCATATAATTCTAGATAGCACATTTGGCATTCTATTTAATGGCTATTCATCCTCCGCATTTTGCATAGACAGTTGCCGCTGGCTTATTTTCAGAATTTGCAATGATGATGGATTAACACCGACAAATATAGTACTGTTTTCTACCAGAATTATATGTCTAGAAACTAGAACTGTTCATTAAGAAGGTATATTGGGCATATTTCCTAATGAGAAGTTCATCAAATAGAATTGTTCTTCAGAGATCAATAGAACGTAATTCCATTTTCACAATATTCTGCTTACATTCCATGCATCTTGGCTGAAAATGCTGAATTGCTAGCAGCAGGAACAGTTCCTTGAAGCTTATTTCGATCGAGGAGAAGTTCCTGAAGATTCTCTAAATTCCCAAGTTCAGCCGGCAGGCTCCCTGTTAACCGATTTGACTGAAGGTTTCTGTGATAACAAAGGAAACCGAAATATGAAAAAAATGCATAAAGGGCCAAACAAAAAAAACCACTTCCTTATAACAAAACACATGAAATGTTCATTACAGCTTTGTCACACCGGACAAATTCCCTAGCTCTGGAGGAATAGGACCAGTCAGTTGATTCATCCCCAAATCCAATACTTTGAGGGACTTCAAAAAGCCTAGTTCTTTAGGTATTGTTCCAATCAGATTGTTGTCATGTAAAGTTCTACAAAAAACATGAAAGTATACATCAACCATTGTAAAAGTTGAACCAAAAGCATCATTTTGAACAAATAAAGACTAAGAAAAACATACAGTTCTAGCAAGTTGGTAATTTGGCCTATTTCTGGTGCAAGAAATCCCTTCAAAGATGAACCGGTTATGTTTCTGTAACACAAGGAGAGACATGACTATGAAAAAAGGCATCAAATTGGGTAGATATCCACCATTTAAATGGGATCAAAACTGGTTAAAGAACTTGGAAAAGTTGGTAGATCATAGACTTACATCTTTGTAACATGTTGCCTCTCTGGATTACAAGTAATCCCAAACCAGTTACATGGATCAGCATCCAAAGCATTCCAGTTTGACAAAACCAGATGTGGGTCTTCATATATAGCTTCTTTAAATGTTGTAAGAGCCCAAACTTTTAAAAAGAAAGAAAAAGAAAGTTCCCAGCTTAGTGAGAAATATTGAACCTAGAATTATGGGAATCCCCTAAAATTCAAGAACAGAAATCTAAAAGAATAAATTTGAATACTGTGAAAGACATGAATAACAGTTTAAAGCCCTTATATCTACCCACATTTTCCGAGAAACCAACTTCTACCTTGGAAAACAAAAGAAAAAGAAAAAAGCTAGTTACCTTCATTAGTAGGGAAAAAACTGCAAGTGGCTAAAGAAACTCCATAGCCAAGAAACAGAAGCAAGAAATAAATGTACGGTCTCATAGTTTTCTACTCTGTTTTATGACCGGCAAGTAGAATTCATGAAACCAGAAAGAATAGAAAGAAAGAAGGGAGTAGAAGATGCGGGGTTTATGAAGACACTGAATAGTAATCAGCTGAAAAATGGGGTTGCTTTGTTAAGTACAGAAAAAAAAAATGAAAGAAAGCGAAAACAAAAAATAAAGAAGAAATGAAGATGGTAGGAATACTAAAGTAGTGGGTTTAAATTCAAGAAATTGCAACCACCCACGAAAGCAAATCACTTGTTAAGAAAAAGACAATACGATACTAAGGAGTAGAGAAAAAGTGAAGTCTTTTGAGTAAATTAAAACAAGACAAGGAACAGATGTGAGTGAAAACTTAGATTCAAAGAGAGGTTTTGTTTTGGTTTTTGACTTTTTAATAGTAAAATTAGATTTGGTTTTCAACATCACATAAATAACTATAATTTTCTTTCATCTCCAAAATTATTTGATGCCATTGTTTATGAGAAAAAAAGAAAAAAATATAGTGTTACATTTTGAATGTGGATGGAGTAATAATAACCTCAACATAAATTATAAAATTAATATATATAAATAATTTAATTATTTTGGAATAAAAGTATCACGAAAATCTTTGTATAGATTGTATTTTGCTCTTTTTATTCAAAATATAAACAATTTAATCCATATACGTTAGCATGATGTGCACATGATATATCTTATGTATCAGATTGTATTTAACTATTCTGTATCAGATTACTTTTTTATCTATAATGTAATCTGACTCTTATTATAAGGGTCTATATAATACTTTTACTATCATTTTGGACAACTCGATTTCAGACTTTATTGGATCATAAATTTAGACTAAAAATCTTATGCTGTCATACTTGGTCCATGTGATAAAACATAAAATTTAATAGAATAAACATTGAGCATGCATAACAAATAAAATGTAATATTCACCGTTCTTACTATACTACAATAAATTGCAAATGTGAATTACGATGGTTGATATAGTTAAGACACATACTTTCTTTCATATGGTACAATATTACAACTCTGTATAATAAGTATCTAAATAACAACTCGATAGAGTAAGAAATAGAATGGGCACAAGCTATATTAAGATGCTAGAATTTTAAAATCTCTTATATGTATCGTTTTAAAATTCTAGTATTTGTGATTATTTTGAAAAATAATTTAAGTTACTGAAATTTCATATATAACCTAAAATATAAAAAGATATATTGGAATTAAATAAAACTGCATTGAGGAATTCATTTTTTATCTTCTTGTTAGATCACATGTATTAAACAAAAATAAATTTAAAAAAAATTGAATCTTTAGTAGAATTTTGAATAGGGTTTTGAGTAACTTTTGAAATTAGTTAAAAAATTAAATTTTCTATCATATTTATCCAAATAAGTTAATTTATTTTAAAATTTTAAAAGGATAATTATTCATCCACTGTTAATAGTTAAAAGAAGTTCACAAACCACAAACTCATTTGGTGGAATGTTTTTTACTCGATTAATAGTGTAGAGGATAATTATCCATTTTAAAAACCTAGTTAGAAATGAAAGGCTTCCTTCAAATTTTTGATCTAAACGTTAAAAAATGCTGTTTAAACATCTAAAAACAAATTATAAGTAAGCCAATTAATATTTGTTTTAAAATTTCAAAATAAGCTATGTAAATTAAGTACAGGAAATGCGTAATTGTTGAAAGGGAATAAATTTTTTTTTCATTTACCTAGAACTGATCATGTCAAACTAGAAAGGTTTTTAAAAAGAAAAAGCTTCAATCAAAAGCCAAAAATGTCTTTGAACCTAGAAAAAATGAAAGCCAAAAAATGTCACAAAATTGTATAGTTTGTCATTCACAAGATTCATAGGCAAGCAATAAGGGCTATGAGAGACATGGACACACAACCACTCCTATCTTCAAATAATAATAATAAAATCCCAAAACTCAAAACAGCATAAAAGGAATTTTCATGACTTTAAAAAACCATAGGATAATTAAATAGCACATTTATAAATGAATAGACGTAGTGCATGAATAGAAAATGATATAATTAAAGTGGGAAATTATGGACCATTTAAAATTGATTAACTTTAGGGTTTTTCTTTTTAATTATTGTGATGGGGGATTTCCTTTTATGGTTTGCTATTTCATGGTGAAATTCTTTTTGCATAAAAATAGATTGATAAATCCAAAGGGTGGGTGACACTAAGACATGGACATTGTGTTTGTTTAAGCTTGAAGGGCCCTTTGTCACAATGCTTCCAAGCAAAAGAGTTTAATAGGTTGAGTAGTTTCAAAGGAAAAGCTCAAATTAAGAGCAATGGATAAGCTTTATGATATACAATTTCAAGTTTCATAAAGTATCATTTAAAGATGGCAATAGAGTGGATTGGGATGGATATTGTCAAATTCATTATAGAATGTATACTATGCCTTGTCATTTGCCCTACTTTATTATAGATGTATACTTTTGAAAACAATTATCTTCTCTATGGATGTTGGATGCATCCAACCTCACTTCATGCCACTGTGCTTCAATTTAATTTTTTTTTAGTTATTTCTAGTATTTTGAATATTTTTAAAGGCAAGTAAGTATTTAAACATAATTTTTCAAGAAAAATTATTTAAACATCAAACATGACTTTTTTTATAAACACATTTTTACCCTTTTAATAGTTATACCTACATAATGGTAAAATAATAATTTCATATAGTGAAGCGGGACAAAAAGGGCAAGCAATTAATATATTTGCTCTATGTCGACTGTCTAAAAAAAGACTCATCTTAAATATCTCACCCTACATCCTCTTTTCAAAAAAAAAAATTCACTTCATTTTAAATGAATCAATTTAAAATCTTAACGTATTATTCGGATTTCACCGATAACCCCAACTTAACTACATAACTCTCAAATCCATTTCAAATTTGGGTCAAATTAAAGCTGTGTTTATTTAATTAAAAGTCACTTAACCTTATGGCTTATTGTCACATTTCTGCCATTAATTAGTTCCCCTTAGCAAGCAGCACCTCATCAGAATTGGCCCTTTTTCTAATGCCATTTTTCTGCAATCGTGAGATTTAATGTCTTAGACAATAAGGTTGGTCCTCCTCTTTGGTGTCCACTTTTCCCTTACAATATAATAATCTTTGGTAAAAGCAAAATCAAAGTATCATTTCAGTTTCAAAACTTTTTGGGCGATCCTAAATCTAATTTAATGGTTGAGAAGCCAAAAATGTATGCCTATATGAATGGCTTGGCACTGTGGGATTGGATAAGCTGTCTCCTTCACTCTCTAACTGGATTCAACAACAGGAATTTTATAAGTGTTGGTTCAAGAAAAAAAAAAAGAATTTCCTAAGTTTGGTTAAAAGCTTTAAAACCAAGACTGCTCATGATTTGATGCGGTTCCCTTTTTCTTGATAAATCTTGGTATACTCCTCTTAATTGTGGGTGCTTAAATTAATGGTTAAATTATACTCTACGCTGTGTATATATAGAGAGAGGGGGTTGAAGTACTGGAAAGGTCGTTATATTATAGGAATAGATTAATTAAATTAATCATTTTATTATTAAATTGATTAATTTAGTTCATTGTTATTAAAAAGAATCGAATAAGTCCAAATTATAATAGGGTTAGCATTTATTGCATAAAAATGTCTAGAAATTTTTTTTCAATTACAATTTAATCCCTAACAAAAGATTTCATTTACAAAATCATAAAAATTTTAAAAATTTCAACTACATTAAACAATAAATGATATTTTTAAACAATAAATGTTAATTCTATTCGGTTTGACCTTATTTGATTCTTTTTAATAGTGCATGAATTACATTGATTCATTTAATAATAGAATGGCTAATTTGATCATATCCCTATAATAAAAGACCCTTAAGTACATTCACCCTTTTATATTTCAAAATTTATATTTAGTTGTTAACCCTTAAAATTTTTTATTGGATCTGCAAGCTTAATATTTTAAAATAAAAAAAACACTTGATAATCATATTAAAAAACAATCACCTAATCATGCATGTGAACAAAACTTATATTTACAGTTTTCAAAGGATGAAAAGTGAAATAATGGCAATTGGCAAAAGTTTGAATTATCATATATTTTCACATAGTCCTAAGTTGAAGTTTGTGTGATAATTGATTGTTGAATCCATGAGGTAGGACAGTGATTAGTGGCGTTTGTCCCACCATCTAACACTACAACTAACAAAAGTGCTTAAACCTAACCTAATTTTACTTTCCTTTTTCTAATCATCGTCGACTCACAGCCTTATACATTGCACTTCTTGCAAAAGATCTTTCATTTTTTTTTGTCTAAAAAAAAAAGAAAAGAAATATCATCCATCATTTTCATTATTTTTTATTTAAAATCTATATATCTTCATCGATTAAATCAGGAATAGAATGATGCATTTCAGAAACCTTGGATAAAACTAAGCCATGGCAGCCGACAATTTTATAGGATGATAGGTTAGGTTGAATATGTATTGTTAATTAGTGTCGGAAAACATGCCACCTACCTACTCTCCCTAACGAATTTCACTTGTTTTCAAAATATTTAGGTAAGTATTTGGGTACATCTACAAAGGGAAGAGTTTAGTTTTTCTAGTAGAAGGAAAATTTTTTAATGAAATTGTTAGATTAAAATGATTAAAGTAAAATTTTAAAATGGGAATAAAGATTTAGAAATTAATGTTTTGGACATTTATAAAATTTCGTCATATTACTAAAATTTGAAGTCATAAAATTATTATTATACATTCACTCATATTTAATTCACTCTCTAAATATTTTAATTAAATTATTTCAAAACCTAAATGTTAGGTGTAGTGGCAAGCCACATTGCACTCCCAAATAAATAATGAAGCTTAAGCTTTGGAGCGACATTATTAAAAGGGACATACATCCAAAAATCCCAAATATGGACCGTAAAATATATATGAAAAGTATAAAAAATTTAAATAACATAAAATTTTAAAAATTACGCAATTCTTGTTATTGAAGATTCAATTCAATAAAATTCTTACTTCTCAAAATGTATAATAAAAACAATTCTTGATTTTTGCAATGTAAAATTATAAATCGTAAATTTAACAAAAAAAATCACAAACCTTTCTTGAGATTAACAATGATTGGATTTACAATTAGATAAATGAAACTTGACCTTTCTTTTAATAATATGATTGTATTCTAATTTTTGTTATGGATGAAATTGTTGATTGAGAAATTTTTTAATAATATCAAAATTTTATAAATGATAAGGCAACAAATTATGGGATTAAAATTTGTAAAATAAATTCCTTAATTTCAAAATCATATAAATTACTTATGGATTTTTTTATTGTAATTATTTATGTTTTAAATAATTAATTAGAGTTAGAGACTAGGTTGAATATATTAGGGTGTATAATAATAATTCTATGTCTTTAAAATTGGATGATGTGGTAAAATTTTATTAATGCCTAAAAACTTTAATTTTTAGAACCATCCTAATTAGACTTGTTCATCGGCCAAGCCACTCAGCTCAGCCTGAAGGCTTGTCTAAAAAATGGGAGGGTTTGGGCAACAATATAGGTCCGAAAAATGGGTTTGGACAAAAAAAAATGGGTAAGACTTTTTCGGCCTAGCCCGACCCAACTCAAATTTAAAAAAAAATGTTGTTTTCTTGTTGTTTCACTATTATGTTGCTACCATTTTTTTATTATTATTTTGATATTGTATAACATTTATTTTATTGTTAATTTTTGCTACTATTTTGGAGGTATTTGCTTATTAAATTATATCTATCTTAGTGTTATTTAATTATAAATTTTTTAAATTTATTTTCAATTTGTTGGGAAACATTAATTTTAAGGTTTTAGTGTATTATATATATATTTTAAAAATTATATAAAAATAATATAAAAATTTAATATAGGAGACTTGAGTCCAATTTGAACTTGGGTTTTAGTATTTTTATCCTGGGTCGATTTAGGCAAAATTTTAGGCTTATTTTTCTATTTCAGCCCAAGTCAATTTAATGGGCCTAAAATTTTATCAAGACCCAACACGAACCCGACTCGACTCACAAACAAGTTTAATCCTAATATAAATTATTTTTTTATTTAAATCCAAAATGATTTGACGAAATTTAAACTAAAACATCAAAATCTAACACAGACTCAAATTTATTATTTCGACCAAAGTTTGTTTTGTTTTCGATATAGATTTTATAAATATTTTTACATTATTATTATTTTCCACTTATATTATAGATGGTTCGTAGTCAAATATATATATATATATATATATATATATATAAAATATTTTGAGGAATATGGTCGGCAAGTAGAATATTTATCATATATTGAATCACATCAAAAGGAATAAAAGTAATGCTTGTGTTTCAAGTTTACCCACAAGATGTGAAAGCAAGTAACTTCCAAGTTATTTCAATGCATGCATGCATGCATATATATATATATATATATAGTTCACCTGGACCACCGCTGCAACATGAGGCCGTTTTATGTTATTTCCTTCAATAATTCATTACTCCACACGCAGTTGTGGCAAAAGAGGAAAACTAAAGGATTAAATAATGAAGAATCTGAACGTTTCTAGTTACTTAGCTCATTAAATTTTCTGAAATTAGTTAAAAATTTTAAATTTTCTATTATATTTATCTAAACAAGTTAATATATTTTTGAAACTTTAAAAGAATAATTATTTTGTTGACTGTTAATGGATTAAAAAAAAACCTCCACAAGCTTAAAACCAAATGGTATCAACACAAATACTTGTGAAGTTTTTTATTTGTATAGAATAATTATCCATTTTAAAAATACTGTTAAAAATAAGTTTTCCTTTAAATTTTTAGTTTATTGTATTCGTTAAAAAATGCTCTTTAAACATCTAAAAAAAATTATAAGTAAGCCAATTAATTTTAAAAAATAATATAAAAATTCAAAATAAACTATGTAAATCAAGTACTGTAAGTATTGAAAGGGAATAAAGTTTTTTTCATTTACCTAAAAGTCATGTTGTTAAACTAAAAAGCATTTTAAAAAGAAAAAGCTTCTCCTTTGTCCAAGCTTCAACCAAAAGCCAAAAATGCCTTTGAACCTAGAACCAAAAAAAAAAAAAAAAGAAGTCACAAAATTGTATAGTTTGTCATTCATAAGATTCATAGGCCAGCAGTGAGGGCTATGAGAGACATGGACACACAACCACTCCTACTTCAAATAATAATAATAATATCCCAAAACTCAAAACAGCATAAAAGGAATTTTCATGACTTCAAAAAAAACCATAGGATAATTAAATAGCACATTTATAAATGAATAGACATAGTGCATGGAACCGGATGGGCTCATCACTTATTGGATTGACCATAAGAAAATGATATATAATTAAATGCAAATTATTATTAATGTGGGTAATTGTGGACCATTTAAATTTAATTAACTTTAGGTGTTTTCTTTTAATTATTGTGATGGGGAATTTGCCTTTCATGGTTTGCTATGTCATGGTGAAAATCTTTTTGCATAAAAATAGATTGACAAATCCAAAGGGTGGGTGACGCTAGACATGGACATTGTGTTTGTTTAAGCTTGAAGGGCCCTTTGTCACAATGCTGAGTTTAATAGGTTGAGTAGTTTCAAAGGGAAAGCTCAAATTAAGAGCAATGGGGAAGCTTTATGATATACAATTTCAAGTCTCATAAAGCATCATTTAAAGATAGCAGTAGAGCGGGTCGGGAAGGATATTGTCAAATTCATTTCAATATGTATGCTCTGCCTTGTCACGTGTCCTAGTTTATTATAGATAGGTAATTTTAAAAACAATTATCTCTTCCATGGACGTTGGATGCATCCAGCCTCACTTCATGTCGCCCTACTTAGATTATGTGATAGCTATAAGATGCAAGTGGTTCAAAAATAAGTATTAAGTAAAAGTATTGTGGAGGCTTTTATATTAGGAGGTAGATTACATTTTATTCCTTTTATTTAAAAAATAAATAAATTAGTCTTTGTACATGAAAAAAGTGCAAATTGATCTTTCTATTAAAAATTTCATCCACATGTATTTTTAACTGATGATTTGATTTTTTTTTTAATTTGGATTAGGTAAAAGTATCATAAAAGCATTGTACTAGGATTCAGATTGTATTTTGTCCCCTCTACTTAAAAAATGAGCAAATTAGTCTCTATATGTTAGAACAAAAAGTAAACTAATATTTCTATTAAAAATTTTATCAATTTCTATTATTGAGTGATAACTTGACTAGCGAAGCAATCAAATAACGACATATAGTAAACCACGTATACCTCAAGCTGATGTGACATTTTGTCACACCAACAAATATTTAAAAATTCTAAAAGTAAATATTTTTAATAAATATTTAATAAACTTGGACAAAAAAATATTTAAAAATTATTAATATTTTTTGTTAGGATTTTAACCCGATTAAGTAACGAACAAGAAAATAGCAGAATAAATTGAGAAATTGAACACACAAATTTAATGTGGAAAAACCCCTCCAAAGAGGATAAAAAATCACGGGAAAAGATAATTTTACTATAATGGCAAAAGAACGAAGAGTACAAAAGATGGAGATAAAAACTAAACCCCGAAAACCCGAAAACAAAGAACCCACAAAACGTAAACAAAAAATTCTCTAAATGTGTTATGAGTTCTAATCTCTAATGGGTGTATATTTTCTAAGGTCATAAAAGAGCCTATTTATAGGCTAAATTCATAGATCAAATAATAATGAAATATTCTAAACTAATCAGTGTTTGATTGAAACAAGTAAACAGAGTTTAACTGAAAGATTATTTTTCAAATTTGACTGAAAATAGGAGTCATATTTAACAAATCTCCACCTTGACTCATATTTCCACATGCCATCTTTGCTAAAGATCGTCACGAGCCTATCTTGAACTATGCAGGGAATTAACTAAGTCGAATTTGTGCTTCGAAACTGGAAGACTTCTAGCCTTCGACTTGTACACTGCCAAATCAAAACTAACCCGGGTCTGATTTTCACGAACACAGTGCCCTAACTTTTCAAAACCTGCATCCAAAAGAGAACCTCTCTCCAACGAAATAGTCATACATTTTTCCTTCCTATGACCAAGTTGCCTTCGCTCCAAACAAGTTGACTTCAACTCCGTAACGGACGAGGGATGTCCGATTTCACCGGTCACTGTATAACCTTCCAGAATATAAAGACTGCCGGTTCTTTTACCTTTTAACAAAATGAGAGCTCCACGAGATACTTTAATGCCGCTCGACTCGATGTTGATTTTGCATCCTTTCAAGTCTAAAATACTTAAGGAGATGAGATTCTTTCATAAATCAGGTACATACCTAACATCTGAGAGTGTCCTAATCATCTCATCGTGCATATTAATTTTAACAGTACCAATACTGATTACCTTACTAGATGAATCGTTTCCCATGCGCACAACTCCACCTTCAACCGAACTGTATGTGAAGAACCATTTTCTATTGGGACACATGTGGAAAGAACATCCCGAATCTAGGATCCACTCGGACGTGAGCTTGGAGTTATCGCTCGTTGACACTAACAAGAAATCATCACCGTTTTCATCGGCCAAATTAGCACTAGCTACATCTTCCTCGCTACTCTCAGCAGCTCTTTTATTTCGCAGTTTATAACAATCTGCTTTGACGTGACCTAACTTTTTACAATAGCAACACCTTTTATCTTGTTTCTTTGATGCAAAACGGAAGCTTGCCTATTTGTCTTGCTATCCAAATGAAGCTCATTGTCGAGTTTGTCTCTACTCAAAAAATGACCCTTCACATCTTCGAACGAGAGTTTGTCTCTGCCATAAATCGGTCTCCCCGAAAGACTTGTATGAAGGGGTAAAGAGCACAATAATAGCATAGCACGATCTTCATCGTCAATATGAACCTCAACATTTTTAAATCATTTAAAAAGTAATGAATTGACTGATGTGATCTCTAAGAAGCTCCCTTCATTCATACGAAACGTAAATAGAACGTTGTTTCAACACTAAACGGTTAGCCAGAGACTTAGTCACATAAAGAGTTTCTAACCTTTTCCACAAGGCAGATGAGGTCTTCTCCATCAATACTTCCTGCAATACCATATTTCATGAGGCACAACTGGATTGCAGATAAAGCCTTTTCATCAGGCTCTTCCCATTCTGTTTTATTTAGATTCTCAGGCTTTTTCCCGATAACAACCTTTTTCAAGCCTGATTGAACTAGAATTGCCATCATCCAAACTTGCCACAGATTGAAATTTGTCTCACCATCGAACTTCTCAATTTCAAACCTTTTTGTTGCCATCTCTGAACGGGCTGATCTATGAAAATTGAACTAGCTCTGATACCACTTGTTAGGATTTTAACCCGATTAAGTAACGAACAAGAAAATAGCAGAATAAATTGAGAAATTGAACACACAAATTTAACGTGGAAAAACCCTTCCAAAGAGGATAAACAACCACGGGCAAAGATAATTTTACTATAATGACAAAAAAATGAAGAGTACAAAAGATGGAGATAAAAATTAAACCCCGAAAACCTGAAAACAAAAAACCCACAAAACGTAAACACAAAATTCTCTAAATGTGTTATGAGTTCTAATCTCTAATGGGTTTATATTTTCTAAGGTCGTAAAAGAGCCTATTTATAGGCTAAATTCATAGATCAAATAATAATAAAATAATCTAAACTAATCAGTGTTTGATTGAAACAAGTAAACAGAGTTTAACTGAAAGATTATTTTTCAAATTTGACTGAAAATAGGAGTCATATTTAACATTTTTAAAAACATCCATAATGAATTTGAACAAATGTTATCCAAATTCTAATAAGCCTATTCAACTACTTGTCTAAGCTCATTTTATAGTGGTTTCTTAAATAATTATACAAAATTATAGAAAATTGTTTAAGTTATAATAAAATATAAACAATTATTTAATTTTTAGAAGTTAATAATAAAAAACAATTATAAAAGGTTACTATTATATATGTGTAAATATATATTTGAATTATAAGAAATTAATAAAAATATTAAGAATTATAAAAAATTAATAAAATAATTCATCAATTTAATTAATTAAAAATATCAACTCGATTAATAAGATACATATGTGTATATTTGAATTCATCATACATACTATATGTGTATATATATTTTTAAAAATTTAATCATTATTTATAATGTAACACCCCAGAGTTTGGGGCTAGAAGTTTTAAGTTTTGTGGTTAGAGTCAGTGAAAAAGTTGCGATATTGTGTTTAGTGGCGCATTTGAGTGAGAGAATGGGTATGTTGGTCTGGTGATTGGTTGTGTGTTAATGTATCTTTAGGTTAGGTGTTTGAGCCTCTGTGTGTCTATTTTGGGGAGAAATATTTCTATGTTGTTAAATATTTTGTTAAATATTTATTTTATTTTTATTTTTTTGAATATTTTTATTTTTGGTTACTCTTTTCTTTTGACACGTTCTCCCTCTCCCTCTCTGGATTTTCTTTTGGCTCTCTTTCTTTCCTTTTTGGGAAAAGGAGTTGTATGGTGGTTTTGGGCAGAGCTTCGATTTTCTTTTGTCTTCGAGTCAGGTTCTAGACATTTTCAATCACGAAACTGGTGTAGGATTCAAAACTTATCTATTTTATTTTGCGAATTATCGTTTCGGCATCTCTTGAATGTGCTTGAATCCATTGATTGTGGGAATTTAGTTGTTGAACAGTATGGGAAATGCTGCATATTCTGATATACTCTTGTTATTGTAAAGGTTGGAGACCATTTTGATGGCTAGAACGGCGATTTTGGCTGGTTCCAAAGTGGTTTCGTGACCACATGGGCGGCTACACGTGCGTGTGCCAAATCACACGACCGTGTGTATTTAGGAATTAGGGTTTTTCAGTATGTTTTGGTGCCACACGGTCGTGTGGTCAATTTGGGGTTTTTGTCAATTTTACACAGTCGTGTCCCTTAGGTACATGGGCGTATATGGTTGGGAATTAGGGATTTAGTATTTTAACGTCACACAGCTTGGCCACACAGTCGTGTGTTTTGGACACACGGTCGTGTCTGCCTTGTACTCTATTTTAGCACAACTAGATAGTGAGTTACACGACTTGTTCCCACGGCGTGTTTTTATTTGAAAATGTGTCTGTGTATTCTGACCCTTGGCTAAGCTTTAGTGAGGGTGTTTAAGTCTCAATATCTGTGACCATGTACTCTGCTTATGTGTTGTTTGTAACTGATGTCTGATTCTGAACCCGTGTAACTAGGTGTGTGTGTGTGTGTGTGTGTGTGTGTGTGTGTGTGTGTGTGTGTGTGTGTGTGTGTGTGTGTGTGTGTGTGTGTGTGTGTGTGTGTGTGTGTGCATATCTGTTCTGTTTGACTGTCTGTTAATGTGTCACTATTCTATGAGATTGTGTGCATACATACACATGCATAAAGTAAAGTTTTGGGTGGGATTGCGAAGAGAAGAGAGACTGATTCTGATCTGATCTGGCAATTCTATTGCAACTCATTCGTATAACGATTTATTGCATTGTATTGCATGCGTGTCAACTTTGCTGCGTACTTTTATCTGATCTGGCAGTTTAAACTGCAACATGTCTATACAGCGGATTATCGCATTGCACTGTACTGCTTATACATCAGCTGTGCTGCGTATTATTATCTGAGTGGCTTAGTCCATATTTATGGTGTGTAGGGTTGGATAGGCCTTCGAGGTCCTGTGTGGTGTGTTTTGGTTGGATAAGCTTAAACAACTCTTATAGGGTGTGATCGGGGGACAGAGAGGTGTGTTGTCTGGATGGGTGGGTTCCAGTATTTGGCTGCATTCATGTGCATCTATTTGGGTTTAAGACTTTTTGTCTGTACTCAATTTGTCTGTACAACACTTGTGTTGTGTATTTTGGGTGTGCTCTGACTGTTACGTGTGTTGAGGTGTTGGTTCTATACTGTATCTATTTTTGCAAATATGTATAAGTATATTCAGCTACTGTTTTGTCGTCTGGAGTTCTCTTCTGCAAGTATGTTGTTTTTTTTCGTTTGAACTCACACTGAGCTCGCTTAGCTCACCCTCATAATGTTTCCCCTTTCAGGTACTTTTTTGATTTTTAATGCTGAACTAGAATGCGAAGGTTTCAGACAGTCTCGGTGAAAAATAAAGTTATTATTCCTTATTTTCAGTTTCTATTTTGTTATTCGGTTTTCAAACTATAAGATTTTATAAAGTTGTGGTACAAGTTCTGTTTTGAATTTTTATTCGTTTATTTAATTTTGATTATATATTTAATTTAACTGTAATTCTACTTACTGAATTTTGATCGTTTAAATGTCTTGGTTCGATGTGACAATTTGTTTTGTAAAAATTTACCTACGATCACTTCAGTGATTAATGTAACATCTGGGATTCAATCTAAACTTCTAGGCCGAGTTTAGGGTGTTACATATAAATTCTTATAATTTTTAATATTGATATATATTTATATTTTTATAATTATTTTTCTATGTTGTGGTTTTTTAAATAATTATAAACAATTTATTTATTTTTAGGATTTTTTAAAATTTGTCACGTTAATATAAGGTACACATGACACGCTACGTGTTAGTGTCTGGTTGCTTCGTTAGTTACATCAACATTTAAAAGTAGAAAGGGATAGAATCTTTAACAAAATGACTAGTTTGTTCTTTGGTATAATACATAAGGATTAATTTACCATGCTTCTAGTAGTGGGGAGAAAATGCAACCCAACTTTTAGTATAGGAGTCTCTAGAGTACTTTTTCCTCCTACTCATCCTTAACAACATATATGGATGAAAATTTTTAACGAAAGTTCAATTTGCATTTTTTTTCTAATGTATGAGGATAATTTACTTATTTTTTAATAAGAAGAACAAAATACAATTTACCTCTTAATACATAGGCTTTCATGATATTTTTATCCAAATATATGATCAAATGCATTTACTATCCATTTTAATTAAAATAACATTCAGAAAGTTTAAAATTTCAAATATTCATATATAAATTTTATAACCATTTACTACTATTTTCTTAATTCTTTCCGGGAATTAATTCTCATTTTAAAGAAAAGCTCAACACTTATAGGAGACGGAGATCATTTGAAATACAAGATACAATGAATTTAATGAAGTTGTTCATTAAAATGATTAAAGTAAAATTTGAACATGGGAATAACTTAAAATTACTATTTTTAGGTATTAATAAAATTTGGTCACATCACTAATTTTAAAAGCATGAAATTATTATTATTATACTTCCATTTATATTTAATTTACTCTTCAATTTTAATTAAATTATTTTAAAACTTAAGTAATTAAAATAAAATCAAATACCAAGTGTTAGGTGTAGAGGCAAGCCATAGTTGCACTCCCAAGGAAAGAATGCGGTCGGCTTAAGCTTTGGAGCGACATTGTTAAGAGAAACAACCATAAATCCTAAACATAAACTGTAAAACGGACATGAAAATACAAAAAAATCAAATAACATAGAAACTTAAAAATTCACAATTCTTGTTATTGAAAATTTAATGCAATAAAATTGTTACTTTTAAAAATGTATAATAAAAGAAAATTCTTTAACTTTTGCGACCTAAATTATAAATCATAGATTTAATAGAAGGTTTTTTACAAAGCTTACTTGAAATTAACAGTGATTGGATTTACAATTGGAAAAATGGTATTTGACTTTCTTAATGGTATTCTAGTTTTATTATGAATGAAATTGTTGTTTGAGAAATTTTTAATAATCAAAATTTTATAAATGATAAGGCAACAAATTATGGGATTAAAATTTGTAAAAAAATTAATTTCAAAATCATATAAATTAGTTATGGATTTTTTATTGTAATTACTTATTTTTAAATAATTTAATTAGAGTTAGAGAGTAGGTTGAATATATGAGGGTGTATAATAATAATTTCATGTCTTTAAAATGTGATGATGTGGCAAAATCTTATTAGTGCCTAAAAACATGAATTTTGAGGATCATTCTAATTAGACCTGTCCATGAGCTTCCATCCGAAAAGTGAGAAGGTTTGGATAAACATATATGTTCAAAAAATGAGCTTGAATAAAAAAATAAAACTCGTTTAGAAAACGGGTCAAGCATTAGATAAGGCTTTTTTAGTTTGGGCCTGGACCGACTCAAATTTATAAAAAAAAAGGTGGTTTTCTTTGTTTTCCATTATTTTGCTGTTATTTCACTATTATGTTGCTAATATTTTATTATTATTTTGGATATTGTATAACGCTTATTTTATTGTTAACTTTTACTACTATTTTAAAAGCATTTACTTGTTAAGTTACAACTATTTTAATGTTATTTAAGTATAAAAAATTTAAAATTTATTTTTAATTTGTTGTGAAACATTTATTTTAATATTTTTAGTGTATTATATTTTTAAAAAATTATATAAAAATCATATAAAATTTAATAAAGACGAATTGAGTCGGGTTTAAGATTTAACATTTTTATTTAAATCGGATTTGGACAAAATTTTATGTCCATTTTTCGAACTGAACCCAGACTCATCAAACAAAAAATGGATTCATGGAATTTAAATTAAGACATCAAAATCTAACAAAGATTCAGATTTGTTGTTTCAACCAAAGTTTCTTTTGATTTCTATATAAATTGTTATAAATATATTTTTATATTATTATTTTCTTCCACTTATATTATAGATGTTTCATAATCAAATATATATAAAAAAGTATTTTGAGGAATATGGTCGGGAAGTAGAATATTTATCATCTATTGAATCACATCAAAGGGAATAAAGCTAATGATTGTGTGTCAAATTTAATCACAAGATGTGAAAGCAGATAACTTCCTGGTTATTTCAATGCATGCATATGTATATATATTGTCCACCTGGACCACCGCTGCAACACGAGGCTGTTTTATGTTTTTCTTTTAATAAATCTTTACTCCAAACTTAGTAGTGTGGCAAAAGAGGAAAACTGAAGGATTAAATAATGAACGTTTCTAGTTGCATAGCTCATTACAGTTAGTTTTTTCACAGCAAGTTGAATGTGAAAGATATGGGTTTGGTTGGATGCCATACATGATACTGTCAAGATTGGAATATAGCGAAATCAAAACAAAACAAAAAATGAAACCCAAGAATAAGATGAAGGTCTGACAAGCTATCCTTCAACAGGGAAGTAATTATGTTGTTCTGAATCTCTATCCATTTTGCCTTCAGCAGTTTGCTTTTGTGAGTTGTAAGTTATAACTTGTTAAACATTCAGTATAATTTCTATATTGAATCAAGAAGTGAATTAAGTGATACAAAACTGTTGTAAAAACCTTACTTCCATGTATGTAATATATGCACGTTATATAGAGCTAACTGCTAACTGCTTAACAGACTCTTAACTGCTAACTGCTATTAACTAACTTATTAGTTTTATTAGTTACTCTAACATTCTCCTGACTTTTCTCTTGTTCTTTGAGAGCAGATGCAGTATCGTTGGACAACACACGAAACGCCTGTCGAACAGAGCCAAATGTCTTGGGCGTGATTGGTTTTGTGAGGGCATCAGCAATCTGTTTGTCAAAAGGGACATAGTTGCCATCAAGCACTTTCTCTCGGACAAAGTGATGATCAATTTCGATATGTTTTACCTTAGCATGATGCGTAGTATTGGCAACCATGGACACAGTGGACGTGTTATCGCACCAAATTACAGGGGTTTGACAGGTGATCACTCCAACCTCTTCTAAAAACTGTTTGATCCATAAGAGCTCAGACACGCAATTGGCGAGGCTTCTATATTCTGCCTCGGATGTTGATCTAGATACAACAGCCTGCTTCTTAGAGCACCATGCAACGAGATTGGATTCTAAATAAACCACATAACCAGTTGTGGAGCGTCTGTCTTCAATTGAAGAAGCCCAATCAGCATCTGAATAGCAAGTGAGCTGAAACTGACTTTTTGAGTAGAAGAGTCCATGATTAATTGTGCCACTGAGGTAGCGTAAAACTCGCTTGACTGCTCTCCAATGAACCTCTCTTGGAGCATTCATGTATTGACTTAGTTTGTGGACACAGTAGGCCAGGTCAGGTCGAGTGATACACAGGAATTGCAGCTTGCCAATTATACTTCTATATAGAGAGCCATCAGCTAGAAACGGACTCTCATCATCCACTACCAATTTCGGGAAACTCACCATAGGCGTTGGTGTGGGCGCTGAAGCAGTCATGTCTGTTTGGGCCAAAATCTCACGAATATACTTCTGTTTGCTAAGAAACAGTCCTTTAAAGGATTGTTCAACAGTGATGCCCAAGAAAAAAGTAAGGGTCCCATATTTTTGAGAGCAAATTTTGTATGAAGTAGTTAAACAACTCTGTCAATCTTTGAATTAGAACTACTTGTGAGAACAATATCATCAACATAGGTCATGAGCAACAAAATACTATCGGATGCAGCATGTATGAATAGCGACAGATCTGCCTTAGTAGCACGAAAACCAAGTTGATCAACGAGATACTATTTGAGTGTTTAGAACCATGCGCGAAGATAGGTTTGTTTAGCTTACAAACAATCTTCTCTCCATTAGGACCGGATTCTTCAAACCCTAGTGGTTGTTCCATGTAGATATCTTCAGCTAGCTCCCCGTTAAGAAAATCATTGTTGACATCAACTAGTCTTAACGACCAATTTTTCATGATTGATATAGCAAGAACTGTGCGAATGGTAGTAGCACGAACTACCGGACTGAAAGTGTCTTGGTAATCTAAGCCAGCATTCTGTGAAAACCCCTTTGCTATTAGATGTGCTTTGTATCGTTCAACAGTACCATCTGCCATTGTCTTCGCCTTAAAGAGCCACTTGCAACCAACAGCTCATCTGTTTGCTGGTAGGGAGCACAACCTCCATGTGTTATTGTTAATGAGTGCCTGTAATTCACTGTACACAGCAGCCTTCCAAGAGTCATGGGACATTACAGTATGAATGTTGGTGGGGACATCACCAAGGGAAGAAGGTGCGATGGTTACATAAAATTTTGGTTTAAATACATCGGCTTTGCTATGTGTGACTATAGGATGAGTGTTATATGGAACTGGTAATGAAGGTGGATGATCGGGTATGGAGTTAACTTGTGGAGAGACGGATGGAGTAGAAGAAAAAATAGATGAGTTTGTATATTGAGGTTGAGGGTTAAGATTAAGTGAGGATATAGGTGACATAGATCTACTGTTGTGTGAAGTGACAGATGTGGTAGGTGAGTGATTTGTCGTTTGAGCACAAATAGTAGGTTGAGTCTAGGTTGGCGATAGGATAAAAAGCTTAGAGCTGAACTTTGGTTGTAGTAGAGAGCTAGTAAGCTTAAGATGGTTAATGTGAAAAGGGAACACTTTTTCACTGAAAGTGACATGTCGTGTAACATACACCTTTCCAAAAGAGTCTAGTCAGCAATATCCTTTATGAGATAGAGAGTTGCCTAAAAAGGTGCATAGAGTGGACCTAAACTGCAACTTGTGGTTATTATAAGGCCTAGGGTTAGGAAAGCACAGGCACCCAAATACATGTAGGAAGGTATAGTTTAGTGTGGTTTTGAACAACTTTTCATGTGGTGAAGCATGGTTTATAGGATGCGAAGGTAATCTATTTGAGCAAGTATACTGCACTAGCAAAAGCATCACTCCAGTAGACTAGAGACATAGAGGCATGAGCTAGCATAGAAAGCCTTGTTTTGACAATTTGCCTATGTTTTCGTTCAACCAAGCCATTTTGTGCTGAAGTATAAAGGTATGTGAGGTGATGCACGATCCCTTGCTGAGCTAGGTACCTTTTCAAAGCTTGAAACTCCCCACCACCATCTGTCTGCAATGTTTGAAGTTTATGCCCAATGACTCTTTCAACTTGTCTTTGAAAGTGAGGGAACACATGAAGAACTTTAGACTTGTTTTTCAAGAAATAGAGCCAAGTATACCTTGTATAGGCATCTGTAAAAGCAACATAGTAGCAAAAATTATTAGAAGTAACCGGGGCTGGTCCCCAGACATCAGCAAGCACTAGTTGAAGTGGGGCAGTATACTCAGTTGTAGATTTCGAAAATGGCTGCTTGTGTTATTTGCCTAAGTGACAAGCAATACAATGAAAGGAGCTTTTATTGACACCAAGAGGAATGTTACATTTGCGTAGAGCCTTTGTAAGTATGTTTGTACAAGGGTGACCTAGCCTACAATACTATACATCAAAAGGTAGGTAGACGAGTTTGATGCACCAGAGTCGGTCAAATAAAGTTTGTACAAACTATGCTACTCCGACCCTTTAAGAAGAACCTCCCCCGTGTGCATGTCCCGAACCTAGCACTATGAAGTAAGAAACTCAAAGATTACTTGGTTATCTTTGGTAAACTTTGAGACAGACAAGAGATTCTTTATGATGCCAAGCACAAGCAATAAAGAGCGCATGAACAATGGACGTGAATGAGTGAGTAAAGAGTACTGACCAGGGGACATGACAGAGAGAGCATTGCCATTGCCAACATATACCTTACCTAGACCCTTATATGGAGTGCTTTCTGTTAGAGAAGTAGGCGAATGGGTGAGATGATGTGTTGCCTCAGAGTCAAGGTACCAGGCATTATCTTCAACAGTCTCAAGTGTGGCAATGTATGCTTGAGGTTGATGTGTTGCCAGATTAGATGTATTGACTGCGGAGCAAGCAGTTGTAGCAAATGGGTTTCACCAAGGCGTTGTTGGCATTGAAGGTGGATAAACCCAACTTGGTTGTGTATTAGGAGCAGGTGCTGGCATAGTTGGCAGCCAAGGAACCATGGGCGAACTTGCACCAAACATGCAAACATTAGCCTGTGAAGGCTGTGGGGGTCTATATCCGGCGTTTTTGTACGATGCATCGAATCTATAATAGCAACGATCAACAAAATGACCTTGTTTGCCACACAACTGACATTGAAACCGCGAGCCAAATGCTCGACCATGCCCTCACCCACGAGCACTAGTTGATTGGCGATATGCAGGTGTTGGTTCAGACTTAGCATCTTGTCTTGTGGGCTGGTGGGTAACCATATTAGGAGAAGCAAGTACTTCAAGGACAGAGGATAGTTGTCGCGCCTCAGCATCCAAAAGCATCGTAATGACACCCTAGACAGTGTAGAGTGTGGGAATAGCTGTGATAATGGTGATCACAGATTCGTATTCTAAGGGCAACCTATTTAGGATAGCCATGACATGCTCATGTTCACTAATAGACTCTCCACAACTGGCAAGACTAGCACAGTATCCTTTAATCTTTACTAAAAAATCACACATAGACAACTCACCTTTTTCTAAGAGTGTAAAACACGCCGATAGAACATCATACGAGACGTGGTTTTGCTTCTATAAAGATCAACAATGGTATTCCAAATGTGAGCGCTGGTGTTCAAACCAATAAAGTAAGGAAGAACCCCCGGGCTTACAAAAACAGAAGCCAAGACGCAAGAGCACTATCTTGCTGCTCAAACTTAATAAAGTCAACATTTTTTTGAAGTACTCCATTAGCATCGAAAAGAAACTGCGGAGGAGCAACAATTCGGGAATCTAAAAAATGCTGAAGCTTGAAAGTTTTGATCACCAAAAAAATCTGTTGACATCATAACAGGTAATTAGTGTCATCAAGAAGGACACTAATCTTCTTGGTAGAGAGAAATCTGCTATCAACCATACCATCGGGCAGGCTGAAAACCATCGGAGATGCGCCGGACTGAACTGCAGATGGACTAGAGGGCCGAGACATGAAAGCCACAGAAAACCAATTTGCCAAAGAGCAATGGCAGTCTGATACCATGTTAAACATTCAGTATAATTTCTATATTGAATCAAGAAGTGAATTATGTGATACAAAACTGTTATAAAAACCTTACTTCTATGTATGCAGTATATGCACGTTATATAGAACTAACTGCCAACTGCTTAACAGACTCTTAACTACTAACTGCTATTAACTAACTTATTAGTTATATTAGTTACTCTAACATAACTATCCTAGTTCGGAATAGAGAAGATATTTTGTAAAATAAAAGTGGACGAAATCGACTTATACGTTAAGTTTTGTTTAGAAAACCATTAAAATATGTCCCAATATTAGATTGATAATAATGCTATTAGGATTAATGATATAGATAGATTAAGTGATTTGAGGCTCCCATTTTCTTCCACTGTTAGAGGCTGGGACTTGCTAATATTTTAGTGTAAATCTCCAACGTCTAAAGTTCACGAACAATCTTCTGCCTCAACCATTTCAAATTGCAAACATTAAATTGATTTATGGTAAAATTTTATCAACTAAGCTTGCATTATAATACAATCGAGTTGTGCTCTTAAAACAGTATAAAACCACCTTCCTTCACTCCCAATTCTCCAACCCCATCTCCCATACTATAACTTGTACATTAGGCAAAGATGGCTTCAAAAAGAATTGCCCTTTTTTTTTCCCTCAACGTTCTCTTCTTTTTTTTAGTCAGTGCTTGCGGTTCTTGCCCTTCTCCAAACCTAAAACCAAAACCAAAGCCCACCCCTTCCCCATCCCCCTCAGGAAAATTCCCCAGAGATACCCTTTAATTAGATGAATGTGCTGAGATGCATGGTATGGCTAATGTAACTGCAGGTTCACCCAAACCCTTCTTGGTCAGTTTATTTGTTGAAAATGATAGACGTGTTAGAGACGTTTGGTATAGCCAATGTAACTGTTGATTTACCCAACGCCATGCCTGTCAGATACGTTGTTGAAATTTGCAAAGCCTAACGTCTTGGGCATCAACCTTAACATCTCAGATTTCCTCAACATGCTCAAAGAAAGATTCATCTAGCTTCTAATGTCCCTAATTATTGTTTCCAAGTCTTTGTCTTCTTGGTGTTTTCTGTGGTTTTGAAAGTCTAATTAAGCTAGGGTGCTGATTGGTAATTGTTTTTTTCCTCCTGTATTGGCATTGAATGTCTACTAATTTTATTAAAGTTTGGTTAGGTATCTTTTTTTTTGGTGAAAGATATAAAAAAGCTAATTAGTTACATCCAAGACTTGAGAAAAACCCCAAGACTGATCCAAATCTAAAAAGTTTCAAACCCTAAGAGGGGGGAAATTAAAAAATTGCAACTCAATTCTAGAAGATAATGCTTCTTTTTCCATGCAATCAGCAGCTTTATTCTGTTCTCTGGGAATATAACGCAAGGCCCAAGAGTTTTCTTGAGAAAGAATACTGTGGATACGCTTGATTAAAACAGAGTTTGAAACAGCTAGGTTACTTTCTTGAATGGCTCGAACAACGTCCAGATTTTCCGAAATGATTGTTACGCGATTATGACCTCTTCTTTGAACAAGTTTAAGCCCTTCAAAAATGCCCCATAGCTCAGCATCAAATATCGAACATTTTTCAATATAACGGTTGAACTAAAGATCCACTGTCCATTCATATCTCTTGCAACCCCCCAGCAGAAGCGTTTCTAGTGTCCAAACGTACTGCCCTATTAGTATTAAGGAAGATCGTAGAACCATAATCATGCTCTTCTAAGAGAAAACCAGAACTGCCACTAGTAGTACCTCTAGAAGGTGAGAAATATTGAGTAGCCCAGCAATAGGAGTTATTGACAATCTCCCTTGAGTTCCAAGGTTGACCCTGAAAAATAAAAAGATTGCAATTCTTCCAAATCTGCCAAATAAGAATTCCAAAAAGGCAAGCTCAACTAGCCCCACCTTTCATGACTAGTTAAGAATCCTACACATTAAAAAGAATCCAATCTTGTAAGTTAAGGGAGAAAAAAATTAAAAAATCGATTACCTGTTAAGAAATGACTCCACACATCTTTAGCTGCGGTGTAATCTCTGAGAATGTGGAGAGTATCTTCCGAATGAAAACCACATATAGAGCATGAAAGAAAGTCTGATAAGCCTCTTTTGACCCTTTCGACATTTCTGAGAAGACGCTGCTTGAGAATCCACCAAATGAAGACACGAACTCTTTGTGGTCCTGGGATCTTCCAAACACTCTTCCATTTATCACCCTTTGAGTTCCAACCATCACCTTTACAACACATATAAATGCTTTTAACTGTAAAATTTCCAGATGACGTATGACACCAGGATATTTTGTCCGGCCCTTCTGAGAGGATAGGAGGAGGGATACCCATAACCAATTCAATCACCTCTTCCGGAAGCCAAATTCTGAACAAATCTAAATTACACGAACCATCCTCATTTACCATATCTTTGAGATAGCATCCAGGACTAATGTTAACACCTGTTGGGATATACTTAATCAATTGTCCCACACTAGGAATCCAAACATCTTCCTAGCAATGAATTTGACACCCGTTTCCAATAGACCAACATAAATTTTCTCGAAGTAGAGGCTGTAATAGGCCCATTTTGCCCGGGCCAATAAAATCATCCAAAAATAAATAAATTAAATTAAAACAAAAAAAAACAATAAACAAAATTCCATTACACCAGCATTTTAAAATAGCCCAAAGCCAAATTAAATAAAATAGTCCAATCCATTTACATACCAGCCCAAATCACATTTACACTTATAGCCCAATAAACAAACAATAAGCCCAAATCCCCAATTAACCTTAGCCTATTCACAAACAAAATTAACAGCCCAAGAATACAAAATTACAGTGGCCCAGTAACGAAAGCAGGCCCAATGGCCCGCGAACGGTTCTTACCTCCATTCGTTCACGTCACAGAACCTGCGAGAAGAAACAACAAAAACAGTACCAATAACAGAAAATAGGCCAAAAAATGTATAGATCGGGGATTTCTATTCCTCTTTATATATTTTTCTTTTATTATTTATTCTAGAAAAATCGGCTATAAAGAGGCCGAAGGTAATCTGTAAATGTTTACGCACACAGATTAATAGCAATCGAGAGATCCAAGGGTTAAAAGGTGTTAGTTTTACTCTTTTTCTGGGAATTTCATTTCGTGCACATGTTTTTCTTTGTATTTTTCTTATTTTTGTTTTTTTACAAACCTATTTTTAAATAAAAATTAGAGTAAGGGGAAGCTTACCTTCATCGGCATAGGCGGAGGTGTGTGAAGCACCGATGATCCCATGGGCTGACCGCGGCGATGGTATGGCCAATTGACAGTGCGCCAAAGCTAGGTTGAAACCCTAGCAGATGAATAGAGAGTATTCAGTTTTCTTTAAAAAAAAAAACCAAGAGACCCAAATGATTTTTTGTAAAAAAATTTAGATTTATACCGCTCATAATATGGCACCGTTTTGTGCCTAGGGTCTGAACGTCTAAACAACGTTGTTTTAAGGCCCTGGATCCGCGCGAGTGACTCTGTAACACCCCGAATCTGAGACCGTTGCCAGATTCGAGCACGAGGTGTTAACGGACTTAATTCATTAATTAAACAACTTAAACAATTTATTTTAGAACTTCCAGACAAGCTGGCTAACTGTGTCACTGTCGTTTAAAAATTCATATCTCGAGTTAAGAAACTTGAAATAAAATTCCGTAAATTTTCCCTAAAACTAGACCCATATATCTATCAACTAAATTTTTTTTATACTTTTTGGTCAGGGCAACTAGTACAATTTATTAGTTAAAGTCTCCCCTGTTTCAGGGTTCGACTACTCTGACCCCTGTATATTATGAATTAAATATCTCCCTGTACAGAGTTTCAATTATTATGCCGTTTGTTTCTTATAAACCTAGACTCAATAAGGAATCTTTACATGTAAAGCATGACTTCTAATTATCTTTTTACAATTTTTGGTGTATTTCCAAAGTCAGAACAGGGGATCCAGAAATCTCTCTGGCCCTGTTTCACAAAAATTTAAATATCTCATAAAATATAACTCATATACTTATTTTGTTCCATCCATATGAAAATAGACTCATCAAGCTTTAATTATATATCTCATTCACTATCTAAATCCATTTCTACTATTTTTAGTGATTTTCCAAATTCATGTCATTATTGCTATCTGATACTGTTTTAAAGCTAATTTCACCTTTTTCATGATTTCCATGGAATAACTAGCATTTAGGCATACATAACACCAAACATGTCCTTGATTAGCCATTCCAATAGCTAATCATTATCAAGCATTTACATACCATTCATCAGCCATATCATAAGATCATACACATAAAATGGCTACGATGCTATACATGCCATACTCAAAATGAAACGACTAGCTATACCAAAATAATCCTCGTGATAGTGTGCTGGACTTAGGCGTGCTTTACGATCCCCGAGTTAGCTTGAAAAACTATAAAAGAAGGAAAATAAAGGGGTAAGCATTAATCTTAGTAAGTTTGCATGCAAATAAATAACAACATTCATAAGAATTATCTTACTACTTGGCATGATACTACTTAATGCAACTTCATTAATTGTCATAGACATATTTTAAACTTCTTCACTTACTCACTTACTTAAATACTTACTTACTTAATCAAATTTATTAATACATTTTACTTACCTTTTTCCTTATCAAGCATACATGAACATTATGTACTTACCTTTGCTCTTCTAGCATGAACTTGTCTTACCTTTTTAGTATAACTCGTCTTACCTTACCTTGATATTCTCTTTAAATTTTCCCGTTGAACCACTTGGAATACTAACGATACGCGGGTACCTTACCATTGCCATGACTTGTCATAGTCTTACGTGGTATCCTTTTGAAACTTACCATTGCCATGTCTTGACATGGTCTTACATGGTATCCTTGCCTTATGAACTCACCAATGCCATGCCTTGGCATGGTCTTATATGGGACCTTTGCCTTATAGTAACTTATCAATGCCATGTCTTGACATGGTCTTACATGATTTCCTTACCTTAGAAAGCTTACCAATTGCCATGCCTTAGCATGGTCTTACATGGTATCCTTAAACCTTAATGTCATGACATTTGTATCCTACACATTCCTAAGGTTCAATCGGGACTTTCTGAAATTACTTCTGTAACACCCCCTAACCCCGAATCGTCGCCGGAACAGAGTTACGAGGCATTACCTGATGTATCAGACAACTTATGAATAATTCACAAATAAAATAACATTCATAGCATAATTTAATTACTAAATCCCTATATCGAACTCTCAAAGTCTAAAACATACATTTAAGTGAAACGGGATTCGTTTAAATACTCCAAATTTTTATTTTTATTTTTTTATTTATTATTTTTTTTATAAATTTCGACAGTATTTCTGCTTATTTTTACATAAAACCCTCTACAATTAAAACCATATCCATTTCAAACATAACCAATTCAACTAATTTATTTCACACATTCATTTTCTGTTCTATTTACTTTCTAATCAACTTAATCAATATAATATTAATTTAAATTTATCATTGTGCTAATTAAATTGAAATGAATAAACTTTTTATTATAATTCTTAAACTTGCAATACTAATATTTTAAACCATTTATATTCAAAACATAATAACATTTATACACATCCTAAGTACATGCCACATTATCAAAAGAAAATATACATCACCAAAAGTTTGCTCAAGTCGGGTCTAGCTTTGGATGTTGGTTCAGTACTTGACTTCTACAACTGCAAGACGGAAACAACTGTCTGAGTATGCATATACTCAGTGGTATCACTATACTTCAGTTTATAATTAAATACATTAAATCACACACATACTTTTACATTACAATTATCATCACTTAATGAACAATTCAATCTTTCATGTTATCATTCAATTATATATATATACCATTCTTATTTCGTATTTCAATTCTCAACTTTCACATAGGACATATCATTCAAATTTAGTTTTATCAGTAGATTTATTTCATTTATCCCTATTAACTTGACTCGGACTCGGCGGATACACGGATTCCAACCAACACACCAGTATGGCACAATGTGCCTTAACGGTACACAATATCTAATCAATAATCAGTAACGATAGCAGTAGCAGTAACATAACAATATTCAGCACACAAAATGTGAATCATAATAAGAATAAGATATGATTCGACACACAAAGTGTCGAATCGATAACGTAACGATAAGATAAGATGTCGGCACATAAGTGCTCGATCGATAAGCCGCAAAAAAACCCGTACTCTTCCATATCCTATGGCATGCCAACTATATCCGACTAGCCCGACTAGTTAATAGGGTATTTAAATAATTTTTCAGTGTAATTTCCATTTTGATTCAATATTAATTATAATTTATTATTTTGATAAATTTTCACAGATGTCTGATAATTTACTTCATTAGAAATTTTACAGTTCAATGCAATATACGTAACATTATTCAAGAATTTCACAGTTCAATTCGATATTCAAAACAATATTCGAATCCAATAATTGATTCAAGATCAATCTCAATTTTAATACCCAATCACAAATTTTATTATTTCATTAAATACTTACCTTAAAATACTTACCACATATTCATATTAAATTAAACACATATTAATTATAAAGCTTGAGTTATAGTAATACAAACCAGAATTCTCTTCGGATTTAATCCTCGACGATCTTTCCTTTTCCTTTTTGGGCCGATGCTTCAGGCTCGATATTAGCTACGAACAATTAAAATACTTTCACAATTATTAGCATAACACAATTTAAATGCTGAAATTTTTATCTAACTTTTACTTTAATTCAACTTTAATCCCAACTAAAACTATATATTTTTCTTTCTCAATTCATACCTTTTTACTACTCAATTTCTTACCAAACTCACATCTAACTACTTAATTTTTATCATATTTTCATAATTTCAATTTTATTTCAATTTAATCCCTAAACTCAAAACTTATAGCTTAGTTTACAATTCAATCCTTTATTCAATTCTAATCAAAATTTCTATCAAATAAACCCCTAATTCCATCATTTGTTCAACATAAACCCTACTCAAAAATCTATTAACTTTCAAATTTTCAACTTAAATTCAAGAGTATTTCACTCTAAGATTCCAAAAACATCAAATTTATAAGAAAAGGACTTGATTAAACTTACCAATTAAACTTCAAGTTTTAAAACCTTAATTTTCTCTTTCTTCTTTCTTTCCTTTTTCTTTCCTGTTCTGTTTCGAAATGTCCTCTGTTTCTTCTTTACTTTATTTTATTTCATTTCTTTTATTCTTTTATTTTATTAACTTTATAATAATAATAATTATAAATATCTTATTTAATAACAAATATATATATTACAATTGGACACACATATATTTTACACTTGCCTATTATCATCACCATCCAATTGTCCTTATTTTATTTAGTTTATATAATTTAATATTTTAATATGATAAAAATCTTTTTACTTAAATAAATATATTACAAATGTATAAATATATGAATTACACTTGTATAATTTAATCACCATACATTTGTCTTTATTTTAACTTATTTTTAATAATAATATTTATCATAATTTAATAATATAAATTATAATTTAATAGAATAATAATAAATAATAAATATCTATATACTTAAATAAAAAGTAATTAATAATTAAATTATATATATTTACATAATTAAAATCTAAAAATATCTTAGATTTTAACATGTTTGTTGTCTCAACTTATGCTAAATGGTTTAATTTCCATTTTAGCCCTTTTTATTTGCGTTTAATCTATAATTAGACTTTCACTCTTTATTCAATTTAATCCTTTTTGCTAATTACTCTAAATTAAGCTAAATTTACTTAATTAAAACCTAATTAGACACACCACTAGGCTCATAAATATTTTTAATAATTATTTTCGAACTTATTTCACTAATACGGAGGCCCGATAACACACTTTTCCGGTGCCCACGGATTTTGGGTCGTTACAACTTCTCCGTCAATTCATGCTTGAGTCTTCTTTGAATAATTTCATAAAATAAATATACACATGCTGGAAATTAACAAAATTAACATAAAATAATAGAATATTGCAATTATTTACCGCAAATTTACCTCGAAACAAAATACGATCAACTATATCGATTTAGTCCACTATCTTTTTCTTTCCCCGGTCTAACTCCGGATTTTGTTCTTCTTGATCTATAATAAAAAAATTTAGCTTATTTAATACTCACATTTATTAAAACAGTCCTTGACCCAAACTTTGGAAAAATTATATTTTTGCCTCTAAACTTTTACATATTTACACTTTTCCCCAAGGCTCGGAATTTAAACTTCATCCTATTTTCTTATGTTTTATGACATGTTGATCATTTTTCCCTTCTATGACAACATCAAATTCTCACTCTAACATGTACTTATGACTATTAGATATTTTTACCGATTAAGCCCTTTTACTCGTTTTCACTTAAAACTGAGTAGCACAAGTTGTCTAACATAATTTAAAACCTCAAATTCTATCATAAAACACCAAAATACACAAATTTCACCTATGGGTATTTTTCCAAATATGAATCCTAGGTTGACTTATTGTTAGCATAAGCTAAATCGAGCTACCGGGATTCCAAAAACGTAAAGAACATTAAAAACGGGGCTTGGAATCACTTACTATGGAGCTTGGAAGCTTGAAACAAACCCTAGCTATGGAGAACCCTTAAAATTTCAGCCTAATGAAGAAGATGGACAAAAATTGGCTTTTAATTTTGTTTTTAATCCATTTTAATAACTAAATAACCAAAATGCCCTTAATTAAAAACTATGGTGTTTTATCTTCCTTTAGGTATTTTTGTCCAAACTAGTATAATGGTCTAATTACTATACAAGGACCTCCACTTTAAAAACCCATTACTCACAAGTACTTAATACCTTTGTGAACTAGAATACACATTTTACAACTTTTGTAATTTAGTCCTAAATATCAAACGAAATTTTCACACAATCATGCAATTATATCATAAACCTCAAAATAATTATAAAATAATTATTTCTATCTTAGATTTGTGATCACAAAACCACTATTCCGATTAGGCCCTAATTCGGGATATTACATAGCGTGTGTTGTAAGGTTGTTATCATTGGGTGTGTTTTAATTTACATATTTGTATCTTTATATTATTGTCAATAATTTGTATAAGATGTTATCAATGTATATTTTCCATATTTGTTACTTTATTTTACATTTCCATGTATTGTATTATGATTGAAATTGCTAACTTATTTGCTTAAAATTGTTCATTCCATTTCCTTTACTTCGAGTAAACCAAATAAATGCATTTTGAGCCGGTTTTATAATGGTTTATTTGAAAATTTCTCAAAACAAAAACAATGTTTTACGTTTGGAAATTTAAGAAATCGTGCCCTAACATGTTGGGATTTGATTTTCCGTTTAACCAAATAATCAAATAACCAAATGTCCTTTTAAGATCTTGCCCGTGTTTTCTTAACTTCAAAACAAGGCAATGTTCCGTATTTAGAAATTAGAGAAATCGTGCCCTAACGTGCTGGGTTGCGATTTTCGTTGGACCAAATAATCGAATATCATTTTGTAATCTTTCAATGTATGAATTGTCGAAGATCAAAAGTCGATCTTGATTTCAAGGGTTTAAAAAGTCATGTCTTAAAATACTGGATGTGATATTTTATTCCTTCGGAACAAGAGAATTTTAACACCCAATTCAAGTTATTCAAATTTTTTTTAAAGAAATTGTATTTCAAAATCTTTTCAAGTTTTAGACATTAGGATATTATTTAATCAATTAGGTACGAATTTTAGGCATTACGAGGATGCTAATCCTTCCTCGCACGTAACCGGCTCTCAAACCCATTTTCTTGAATTTCGTAGGCCAAAATTAATATTTGAATAAAATAAAAATATTTTATTAGGTGATCCTATCACACCTAAACAAAAATGATTAGTGCGACTCCATATTTCATTTTAAAGTCGATCCCCGTTTTTTCAAACTAAAAAAATGGTTTCGACAGAGGCCATATTTTTTAGAGAGAATTCCATAGAAAAGAGATTTTGTCGTGCCTAATAGAGATCAAAAGATTGTCAATCATCCGGTATTTAGCCCTAATAACCCGAACCCAAAGAGCTTCTTTATTCGTAACAATGTTAAACCCCAGCTTTAGCAAAAATGAAATATTTTGGTCCCGTAATTTCCGTAAACCAAGACCACCGCAAAATTTAGGTTGACAAATGGAATCCCACCCAACCAGAGATATCTTCTTATTATTCTCAGATGATCCCCAAATGAACTGCTTCACCAAGCTCTCAATTTCATCACAAACTCTCTTAGGAATTATCATAGATTGCATAAAATAGCTAGGAATAGACATGAGAACCAACTGGGCCAAAGTAATGCGGCTGACAATTGATAATCTTTTAGCGTCTCAGTTCTGAAGCTTCCCTCTAACTTTTTCAACAACAAACTGCATAGAACCATTAGTCACCCTCTGATGAAAAAGTGGAACACCTAGATAATGTCCAAGATTCTGGACTTTCTGAAAACCAAAGGAAGAACTAGTCGAGTCTGCCACTGTCTCATCCACTCCTTCAGCGAAAAAAAATGTTTGTTTTCCTGGCGTTAATTCTATGCCCAAAGAAATCGTAAAACCTACCTAATATATTCTTGATGAGTCGACAATGGTTCAAGTCTGCTTTGCTGAAAATAACTAGGTCATCAGAAAAAAAATAAATGTGAAATGGGAGGTCCAGAACAAGAAAGGCGAATGGGCTTCCATTGACCCTCTGCAATAGCCGAATGAATCGCTTGACCAAGCCAATCCATGCATAGGACGAAGAGATAAGGAGAAAGCGAGCACCCTTGACGAATTCCTCTAGCTGGCCTGAATTTAGACAAGAGAACTCCGTTCCATAAAACCTGCATCGTAGAGTTAGAAATAGAAGACATAATAACATTTATGAGAAAAAAAGGAATACCAGCTGCTTGAAGGGAGGCATTGATGAAGTCTCATCTCACTCTGTCGTAAGCCTTTTCCAAAGCAAACTTAATAGTAATCCACTTTCTCTTAGAAGAGCTTCTCATCGAATGAATAACCTCTTGGGCAATAATGACATTATTTATGATGTTTCTACTCGCAATATACCCAGCCTGCTCAGGCCCAATGATTTTAAAAAAAATGATCGTAAAACGATTCGCGATAATCTTCATCACGAGCTTATATAAAATCGAGCATAGACTAATCAGGCGGTATTGAGTAAAGTCTTCAGGGTGATTCACCTTGGGAATGAGGACAATTAAAGTATTATTCAACTCAGCATCGATAGTGCCCCCATTAAAAATACTTCTGACCTAATTACAAACCGTGTCTCCAATCGTATTCCATTGCTTCTGGAAGAATAGAGCATGAAAACCATCACTTCCAGGAGCTTTGAGAGGGGCCATATCAAAAAGAGCTACCTTGATTTCCTCAGTAGTAACCTTCTTTTCTAAAAAAGAAATATCTTCTTGTCTAAGAGAAGGAAATTTACTAGAAGGTAAACATCCCATAGGGCTATAAGTCTCCCCATACAAATTCTAGAAGAAACTATTAGCCTCGGCTTCAATAACTTCTGAGTCATAAATCCAATCCCCACAATTATTGCGAATAGTAGTAATATGATTGTTCTTCCTCTAACGTAGCATACGGGCATGAAAGAAACTAGTATTGCGATCTCCAAGATGCATCCAGTCATAACAGGCCTTATGTTTCCAAAGAATCTCTTCATGACGAAGGACATTCTCCAGTTCTTGCCTAATCTTTAACTCCACTTGAGCTAATCGATTATACCCTGATAAATCTATAATTTTCTGAATTTTAGTGAGCTCCTTAATAAGAAAACTTTTACGTGAAGTGAGATGACCATAAACCGTCTTGTTCCAATTCTTAAAATCGCGAAAGAGCATGCTTAAGGAATCCGACATGTTACCAGAGAAACCCCAATTTTCTTCCACAAATTTACCAAAATCAGGATGTTCAACCCAACTAGCTAAAAAATGAAAAGGCCTACCTTTGGCGAGAATGGCCTCTGGATTTAAGAAAAAGAGAAGAGCCCTATGATCAGACTTAATCTTAGAAAATGAGTAACCAAACTATGGGAGAACAGCTAGACCCAAGCTTCATTTCCCAAGGCCCTATCAAGTCTCTCAAACAAACAACCCCTATGCCATGTAAAAGGGGGACCTTTGAAACCTAGATCATAAAGCTCTGCCTTATCCACGAAGTCACCAAAGAAAGGGCAAAGTCTTCCTTTAGACATACCACCTGATTTTTCAAATGACGAGAGAATAGCGTTGAAATCACCAATTGCAGCCCACGGGTAATTTCCTAAAGGAATCGAACATTTCAAATTATCCCACAAATCTTTGCGTTTCTGCTTATTCGAACTCCCATAAGCGAACGAAATAAAGACTGAATTTGAGGAAGACATAGAACCAACTCAAGCCAAAATGATCTGAGAATGATTAAAAATAATTTCAACCCTGACCGAATTTTTCCAAACAATCCAAATGCGCCCCGAGAAACCAATCGCTTCAACACGATGATAATTAGGAAAACCCAATTTTACGATAATGCTATCAGCCTTAAGCCCACTAACTCTTGTCTCAAGCAAACTAATAATATTAGGACTATGTTCCCGATTATATTCTCGTAAAATACGAGAAAACTTATCACTAACACAACCCTGGCAATTCCAAGAAAAAAATAGTAAAATTCATAATAAAAAAATTAGAATCCATACCTATTACTGTCGAATGACAGTATCTCCATTTGTGGATAAGGCTACACTTTCCGTTCCAGAAACGAGATCCTTGCTAAGAGTTGAGTGTGAAATGAGTTTAGCCATTTCCTCTATAGATTCGGCTAACGAAACTCTAGGGTTTCCGGAAGCTTTGAATCGACTCCCCCTACTACGCAATACGTTAGAAGCTTTTCGACCACTTCTCTCTATCAAATCTTTCCCTCCAAGCCTCTCTTTTGAAACGAAAATTCCTTCATCATATTTTCCATGGGATGTGCTACTTGAATTATTTTTTTTCTTTTTTGTGAGAAACACCTTTAAAACGTATAGCAGAATGTTTCCCGGGGTCCAAAACACCTTCAGAAATGGTAATAGGAGTGCCTTTGGAACCTTCGAAAGCCAAATTAAAGTGAGCTATAATATTATTGAAAATCCTCTCATTCGAAACTCCTCGAATCTCATTGGAAAAACCCCTACGGTTAGCCTCATCCAAAACCATGTCTTTCCTAAAATTTTCTTGATGTACCGAACCTGTACCACCAAAAATTGAAATCGAATTAGAAAAACTAACATTATTAAAATCACGTTTATTCTGCTCAAATTCATTGGCCAGCATAGGCCTTTTTTTCCTTAGCCTTCCCATACTTCATTTCAACAACATGGCCCATGGAAATCAAAGTAGTAGACCCCTCCATAAGCCTACCATCAGAGTGGCCCAATTTCTCCATTTCAATAGCCACCGTAACTGCCTCTGAGAGGGATCCACTCCCTGGATTGGCCTTAAGCGCTGGGTCATCATAAAAGATTGATTCTACACTCCTCAATTTAAAACCCCCAGCCTTATTATTAAAAACTTCAGCTCCTCTTATACTTGCTTCAGACCTTCACCGACAAAATATCATTCTCCTTAACCGATAGAGTATTCCCAGCAAAAACTGCGTGATCTTCGCTTGTCTTTCCCACCTTATTCAACGCCGTAAATCGAGAGCTTCCAATAACCTCACAAGATTTAGCTCCATTAATTACTCGTTTATTCCCTCCGGTGTTATTCCGACCGTTCTTTTGACCATGTCGAGCCCTTATTTCAACCAACATCCAGGGCCTAAACTCTGACCTCCTTTCCTCAACTGCTTCACCGTCGGTACAATCTGAAAGTACACTTGTCTTCTCAGGAAGCCTTGTAGGGACCCGATCCAAAGCCACCGTAGGGCATAAATCCTTGACATGGCCGTACTTGCCGAAACTAAAACAAACGGTCGGAAAAACCTCGTACTCCACCCGTTAAACCACCCCATCAACCATAACTTGAGAGGCCAGAGGCTTATCAAGATTTATGAAAATAGCAAGGCAAACAAAACGTCCTCTAGTTCTATTATCTGTCTGAAAATCCAGTTTCACAACCTGCCCAATAAGTCCCCCAATAGCATCCACAATTTGTTGACAAAATATAAACCCCGAAGACCTGGTAGTCCGATCCATGCCAAAACCACACTAGGGTAAGGTTGTAGCTGAAGTCCTTGGTCAAGGGTTGAACGGTGAGATATTGTCCAAATATGATCCAGGGCCCCTACGACAAAATGCGATCATAGTCAGATCTGTTCACAAATCGAACCAGGTAGTACCCATTTTCAATATCCATGAGGTAAAAAGGAGAAATAGGTTTCCACAAGCTAGTTATGCGATTGTGTAAGGTATTGTAGCCAATACTCCGGCCTAAGAGTTTGATAACCATAATTAATTCCATCTCTTTGAATAAAATTTCCTTAATCTGATCAGAAAAACTGATGGTTGGCATTCCATTAATGATTGATGTTTGCACGTCATCATCTAATAAATCAAAATCTCCATTATTGTCATCGTCTATTCCAGATAGAAAAAGGTCGCGATCCATTTCGATTGAAATCGAAGCACCACCCAGAAGCTTATCTTTCCATGACGGTGTTGAAGACAGACTAGGTTCCACAACCATATCCTCGGCTGCTTCATCAAGTCCGTCCTTAAATCTCACTTTCTTGGTAAACCGATCCTCGACAGAATGTAAATCTCCATCGTCATCGTTGGCAGAGTGTGAGAGCGTTTTTTCGACATTTTTTGTTTCTTATGGTTCCTGTCAAGTTTGCATTTATTTTCAATTTTCAAGAATGTGACATTGAATCTTGGGTCATTCTAATTTTTAGACTGTGGCGGAGTGAGAATATTAATTTTAGAGGGTCCAAGTTAAAATTTGAAGTGTTATGTAACAATCAATTTAGGCATATAAATAATCAATTTAAGAAATGCAATATTCCAATATGACAATTGATTTAAACATATAAAAAATATATTCAAAAGAAGCAGTATTCCAACAATTAAAACGAAATAGCTATCATTTGACTCGATTAACTATTTTTTATTCCGTTTACAAAGAAATGCTCACTAATTCACAAGCTATCATTTGACATAAATTTAAACAAAGTGACCAAGGTTTTCTTCCTCCCCTTCACTTTGGCCGAAACTTATTATAACATTATCTAACTATTTTTGTTTTATTTTTTCAGTTCTAACAAGTTAGAAACCGATTCCTAATTATTCTCCATTAAAAATATACACATTTCACTTAATTTTATAAACTTCAAAGTTCCATCAATATCCTTTAATGATAACTTTTAGTATACTTGATAAAACAAAAACTATCGGTATATATATGTAAAAATAAGTTTCAAATATTCAAGATCTATGAAAAGTTTGAAGAAAATATATCTTATACTTCAAATTTGGAGAAAAATGATAAAGAAATATTTTTTTCTTTTCTTTCTAAGCACTACTATGAAGAAAGATGATAAAAGTCTCTTCATGTTTTCTTTTCTTTTATATATATTACTATTTTACTTATAAAATATTATTATGTTAAGTAAACTATTAAATAAACATTAATTTATTATTATTTAACATTATAAGTACTTTAGTTTCTTCAAGAAGATTTTTCTTTGTTTTTATCAAGAATGAATTTTTAAATATTATTTTTAATTCTATAAAAATATTGGAGAGATTACTTATATTTTAAGAAGGTTATAATATTCTATAAAGGAAAAATTATAAAAATTTTAAACCTTGAGAGGCCTATTTTGTAAATTTATAAAAGACTAAATAAAAAAAAATTAAACTTTGAGGGGACATGGCACCTGGGCCTCGACGTGGCTACCGTCTTTTAAGGAAACGAGCGACTATAATCATTGAATTTGTTTATTTGAATAAACTTATTATTGTTGAATTGAAAGTGGATGCTTGTATTTTATCTTATTACATAGTATTTGGATATGATAATATTTCAATTAAAATTACATTTGAATTTTATATTAGTTTTTTAGTAAATTTTAATAATAGAATAAAATTCAATAATAATCGTAATTAGTATAATTCAAACTTAAACTATATTTAAGATGATAATACTATCACATGGAATTCAAATTTTATATAAAATTGTTGATTCAAACTAAATGTTTTATTCTAATTAAAATAGTTATGCTAATTTTAAGAATTGTTAACTTTGTTAAAATTAATTGTTAAATTTAAGTTTATTACAATTTCATTTTTTATTATATGATAACACTCTGTACTTAACCTAAACATTATAGCGAATCCTATAGAATTACATAAGTTTATTTTAAAACCAAAGATTAGAAATTTGAATCTTAATAATGATTTTTCCAATTTTAGCGAAAAACACTTTATTAAGTTTTAATTTTGCAATGAAATTCTTTTAAGTTATACGGAATTTTGAAAATTGTGATTTTACTTGTAACTCATAAATTTTGCAGTTTGAAAATAAAACAATTTAAGCCCCATAAAGTAGTTAAAAAAGACAAATAAAAATCCAAAACAATTACAGTCCCCAAAGTGTCCAAAAAAGTCCATTTGAAAATAATACTTTCACTTAACCAAATTCAAAAATAAAAATTTAACCCAAGCTTTTGCTACATTGTCCCGTCCTAAGTTTGCGGGTTAGCTAAGAGGAAAGCAAACAAGAAGTAAACTTATAAGCTCAGTGTGTGACACATCCCAAGAAACAAATCAAATATACATAATTTATCATATACATTTTTAGATGCATAATCAAAAACATATTCAGATACAGATGTATAATCAGATCATACTACCATCCGTTGCACACCAAATATGATGTTAAATACCCATCCAACCCTACACACCTATAAGTGAGCATATGTCACTTTTCAAAATAGTGAATACCGGCTATCAGATATAATACGTGGTAAATTGCCAAAAATAGATAAATGTGGCTAAGCCACCACAATTGATATATGTGGTTTTAAACCACCAAATGAGACAGATTATTAAACTGTCGCACTTTCTCCGTTACATCATATCCCACCCAAATGCACACGCAACAGCAGTTTATCAAATTTCATGTTTCAAGGTCATTTTTATACAATACGAACCCTACGAAATGGCTAAATACGAATCACACAATAATACGAGTCTAAGCAAAAAAAAAATTAAAATGAGCCCACATGGCCCGACCGAGCCAGCTCCGGTGGTCCACATGGCCTGAAACATGACCTAACACATGGCCGTGTGTCGTTGACAATTCACTTTTCGACTTCGTGTCGTTTGCTATTTTTCAAGTTTTTTGTTACACATCTAATCAGTTTTCAATGCGAATCCAAAAGCAAAAAATTCAGAACGGATTAATTAGTAACAACTAATGAAATTGATACGTGAAAATTAAGTTAAAAGTAATAAAGAATGTATAATTAAAAGACTTGAGAATATGTTTGTCTCTTAGCTACATCCTTGCATTAATATGTTTGTATATGTGTTTGTTTAATATTCACAAATAAATTCATTTAGTTTAAAGGAATGAATATGTGTATATAAAACTTTAAATAAACAAATAAAAATACAAATGCATATAGTTTGGCTAAGTTAATTTGCACTAGAAGACTCGGTTTAAGATTTTTGAGTATCCTCCTTTATTGATCTAGTTTAATTACTTTGTAATTTTAAATTTTACACAAAAAATACTCTCCATTTATTTTTCACATCAAACCCTAAAATTTTCTAATATAAACCCTAAACTCTACTAAGTAAATTCTTTACTTCTCTTAAAATATAATATTGCTTAAACCCTAAATTCCCAATTTCAAATTTGTTTACTTCAATTAAATTTATATTTCGTTTAGATGTAATATGAAACATTAGGTAAAAATATTAATAAATTAAAGAAAGCTTAATAACATAACATCATTATATATGACAAACAACAAATCACCATAATCAATATCCTAATTGCAATGTAAATGATGAGATACATCAACTATTAACAAAATCAAATTATATATATATATATATTCAAACATCATCTTCCACAAGTGTACATGAAATACCCACAACAAAATCATAATTAGTGCACTAATAATGAATGGACTTTAAAAGGTCTATTATCTAAGTCCATATCAAAATCATAAACCTACAAAATAACCAAACAACTATGTATTGTTGGACTAATTGAGAAAATCACCCTCCAACATAAAATATAATTTTCAATTAAAGTACCATATTTCTTTTTTTCTTGCTAAAGTTGCCAAACAAAATCAAAGCTACTTTTCACATTAATTCCTTCATTCTTCTATTCACTAATTAAATAAATATCATTCAAACCCATCAAATAGCTTATCAATTCTTCTTTAGTCCTTCTCAACTCTTCACGCTAAGCTCCAAGTATTTATTCGTCTAAGGCTTCACGGGGTGTTTGTACTCAATTTTATCCATGTGTTTTGTCTACCAACTTCGCAGAGAGCTCTTGACGAGTTGACGAAGTTAGAGTGTGTTGCCCTTCAAGGAAATGTAAGCATTTGGCCTTGATGGAGTTTAAAACCACACCCTTATATGGGATTAGTTGGTTCAAGTGGTACCATTCTTACTTGCATTTTCATGGTGAGTGAGATGCTCTCACTCTGTGAACTTGGCAAAGGCTTTCCGTAAAGTTGGAAGACAAAACCTAAGGATAAAAATGAGCACAAACATCCCAAACAATACCTTTACCATCAAGAGCCTCTTGATTTCTAATAAATGACACTTTGAAGACTTTTTCCAAAAGATAGTCCAATCTCCCCTCAACAACATTTAATCAAGATTCTTAAAAGAAAAAAAAAATCTGTCCCACCATATTTTAGAAAAAAAATCAATTAAATGATGTTTATTATTTAAAAAATTTGGGGTCAAACTCAATTCAGTCTAAGGTTTTTGTAGGTAAATTTTTCTTAGCTTGAAAAGATTTTTATGTCCAAATAATCCTCAAGCTGGTCCTAACAGTCATAAAATTTGTCAGTTTTTATCAAATTGTTTCAGCATATTAATGTGGGGGGTCAAGACTGTCAACAACCATACCCTGTTCAATTTTACGGTGTTTTTTCGTGCTCATTCAAAGAGTACATGACAAAAGACCAAAGGGAAAAAATCCTTGGAAAATTTTTTCATTTTTAGATTAGAGTATGGATAAAAGAAATTGTGAGATTGGATTTGATTTGATTTAATTTATTTTTTTGGAGTCATCCTTATAAAGGTAAAAATATTATGGATATCCTTATATTAGATTGTATTTTATTTTTAAAAAAGTTTAGCCCATATATGTTAAATTAAATAAAAATTAAATTTTTCTATTAAAAATTCTATCTATTTGTATTATTAAAAACTAATATAGTTGACGAAATAACCACATAATGACACCTAGTGTATCACGTGCATCACATGCTGACGTACATGAATCAATTTTTAACAGTAAAATTGATGAATTTTTTAACAAAAAATCAGTTTGTTCTTTGATCTAATGTACATAGGCTAATTTGTCAAAAAAATTTAATTAAAATTAATAAAATTCAATCTAACTTTTAGTACAAAAATCTTCATTATAGAGAGGGACTAGTGGCATCATTCCATTCATTGGGAATGTTTATTTTTTTCATTATTTTGTGGATTATGACAGATAACAGACCAATTCAAGGTTTGATACATGACAATCAATACAGGGATGAACTAGAAGCATCTTGCACCAGGACTTGGTCCCAAATTCCATTAATCGCTTCCACTTTTTGGACTCTTGTGGGTTGTGAATGCTGTTGGGAGGTAATTTGGTTACCCAATGTTTTAGTGCACTAGGGCTTTTTGTCTGTTTGAAAACAAAATTTTAGGTGATCAGACATGACAATACCTAGATTGTAACACCCCAAACCTGATCTAGATGTTATGGCCGAATCTGGCGATGTCACATGGAAGGGATTTTGAAAATAGAGCTAACTCTATAAAAAACTTAAGCTTATAAACCCTTAATTGCTTTCATTTAATTCAAAACATATATTCAATTAGTCGACTTGCCTTAAAACGTATCATTTTAGCGGAAGCTTAAGAAATCGTCGTGTTTGAGGAAAACAATTCGTATTTTTAGAAAATCATGTTTTAGGTAAAACCATCATAGTTATAAGCAAGTTAATTCCAAAAACCCATAACCAAATCAAACAGTGTAAAATAGTCCAGAGAGTCCCAAAAAATACAACCTTTCAAATATCAACGCCAAAACTTAAACAAGACCATAAAACAAAATAAAACAGTAATAGCGATAGGTCACCGTCGAGTTCTCCGCTCCATCGATCCGCCTAACTCTGTGAATTACCTGTACAAAATCAAACAGAAAAGGGGTGAGTTTATATAAACTCAGTGTGTAACCCAATAGAATTAGACATGCAAACATACAGATTATCATACATCAAACAGATACAAATTAGGGCCCACACCCATTTCAGATACAGATACAGATGTGCAAATCAGAATCAGAAATCAGAAATAAGAATCCTACCCCCATCCTCTACACACTATCTCCGACCATCCCTGCACACCATGTGGGGTTTAAAACACCCACCTAGCCTTACACACCATATTGTACCTATACGGCACATAACAGATATAATGCAGCCATGCTGCCAGATAATAGGCGTAAATTGCCTTTCAGAACACTTCCTCCAATATACATCATCCCATCCCAAATTTTAGATACAGAAATATACAAATACAGACAAACAGTCTAACATGCTCACATGCTTACATATAAGCGTACATAAATAATAGATATGCAGATAATAGTGTAAGTAGACGTGTATCAGTATCCTAATTAGATCAGTATATCAAACAATCAAATCATCTAGTTTAGGGTTTATTTAGCCCTTACTGACCCTACAATAGGCCCACAGACATTTGGGACGACCAGTACAACCCTAGGGAAAAATTTAGATAAATGGGCCCATACGCCCAGATTGGCCTTAGCAATGTGGATCACACGACTTGGCCCAGAATCCACATGCCTGTGTGGGCCCACACGCCCAATTTGGTTTAACCTGTCTGGCAACACGGCCACACTCTAGCCACCACATGGCTGTGTACTGCACACGGCCATGTCTTCGTCGACCACACGGCCTACCACACCAGTAACCACACACCCGTGTCATTTGGGACGACCAGTGCAACCCTAGGGAAAAATTCAGATAAATGGGCCCACACGCCCAGATTGGCCTTAGCAATGTGGATCACACGACTTGGCCCAGAATCCACTTGCCTGTGTGGGCCCACACGCCCAGTTTGGTTTAGCCCGTCTAGCAACACGGCCACACTCTAGCCACCACATGGCTGTGTACTGCACACGGCCATGTCTTCGTCGACCACACTACTTACCACACCAGTAACCACACGCCCGTATGGCGTCGACAGTTTTATTTTTCGGCTTTTGTCGAAGTCTCGTTTTTTGTGTTTTGGGTACACACCTGGTATTGATTCTATGTGAAAACACACCCGAGCCTTCCAGAACTCTAACACCCCGAGCGACTACGATTCTGATTACCTACGAGGAAAGCCCTTTTCTTCCTGATTTGACACGTATGAACACCTTAACCCGAAGCCCCGAAGTTAGGAACTAAATTTTGCCCCAAACAAAGAAAAAGATAAATGGATGAAATAGAAGGGAAAAAATTGCAGAGAGGAAAAGAAGAAAAAACGTCAGATATCCCAAAAAGGGATTTTTGGGAAAAAGATGAGTTAAACTCAAATCTCACTACACCACAATCCTAACCACCCACTACTCAGAATTTTACCCCAACAGAAACTCTATCATGAAGCCGAGCAAAAATAATTCCCACGCTCACGCAAAAATTTGAACACAAGACCTCCAACAGACTAAATCCTTACCACTCAAACCAGCAAGCTCATCCTTGTATAAAATTATGGGCAATTAAAAATAAGCACGCTGCATAAGGACAAAGCTTAATTCCAAAATAACAAAATTGCTAAAAATAAAGCTTAAACTTAGGACTTCTCACACACACCTAGAACACTTAACCATTAAAACAAATACACACTTATATCATATTTTCACAAAAGCAGAAATATAATATTTAGGGCGTTATAGTGATATTTTACTTTTACTCCCAAATTGAAACCATGAAAACATAGTTGTTTTTTAGTTGGATGGGCCGATACCCAATTGTGCTTTCCCAAGCCTTCGCCACTAAACTAAGTACACACCACTTTCAAACCCCATAATCTTAATGGGTCTCAGTAAGATGGCCTTTGCTCTTAATGTGAGATTGATGAGATGATATTTTGTGTATAGTCTCTGAACTGATTTTTACACATGATATTTATTTAATTGTTAGAATTTAAATTTTGAAATTTAAAAATAAAATTTTTAAATTTTGAATTTTTTAAAAAATACATAAAATTATGACATTTTAACAAAAAAAAAGTGTATGTATTAATTTTGGTATCTAATATAATATATACATACAGTGACACGTTTTTTGTGTGTTTAATGAAGTAGATGAATCCATATTGATCACCCTAATCTTCATAGTCATATGTATTATATCTTATATAATTAAATCCTAAATAAAACTGTTGCCGACGCCATTGTAGCAGTTAGAAGAAACATTTGTATCTGTATTTCATTTTACATGAATAAAGACGAATATGGAAGATAAGATAGTAAAGTTATTTTTATTAATTTTTATATGTTCAGAAAAATTATACATTACAAAACCTTTTGTTTGTCACAGCTGACTATACCTTATTAGTAAACTCAATATCAATAGTTAAAGAGTTTACCAATCAACTCTACTATCCCAAAACAATTTCAAAAGTTTATATATATCGATTAGATTAATATCACGAACTTAATTGGATAATAATAAAATTTTCATTATTTTATACAATAAATTTTATTATCTATAAATTTAGTAAATATAAAGATAATATTGAAGATGTACTTTATTTTTCATATAATGTTGGAGATTGGTTAGTATAAGGTGATGAGAATATATATGAAAATGAATAAAATAACATCATTCAACCGATAATAATATATATATATACATGATGTCCCTGTTCTTCGTTACGTCAACCAGCTCCAATACATTGTACACTTTAGAAGCAGAATTTATAAATAAAATATTAGAGTTTTGGGATTAGCTCAAAAGAGTTGATTTTTGTCATTAGTTCAACAACAAGAAACATGCTTTAAACAGTCTTTTTTTTTCTTTTTCCAGCAGAACAAACATGCTTTAAACATGGCTTAAATATTCATCTCCTATGACTGCATATTCAGAGTTAATATGTAATTTGATATCTGAATTATATTTTATTTTTAATATTTATACCTATGAAATCTTTTTATCAATCAACTTAAAAGCGAAAATAATGTCGTCGTCAAAATTTAATATTTCTCATAAAAATATGAAAAATTATAAATGTTTTTATGAAAACATGTGTTTTCATGTCATCGAATTCATTTTTGAACAACATAAGGATGAAATAAAAGAAAAAAAAACAAAGGGAAATTTGGAAAAAAATTTTAATATAATGTCAAATATCAATTGTAAATCAGTCTATTAATGCCACATTAGATTTTTGTAATGACTTGGAGTAAACTGTTTACTGGAATAATTCCACAAGTACCAAATTGAAAATACATTTAAAAAAATTACAAATACTACATTGAAAAATAAGATATAATTTAGGTACCAATCCACATATTAACCCTTAATAATAGGATAAGATAAAATGGTAATGGGAGAGGTTTGAAATTTTCTTTTACGTCATTTTCCAATTATTTTATAAGACTCCATGACTGTCACATTGCCATGTTTATATATATATATATATATATATATATATATATATATATTATATAATAGAAGTTACAACTCAATTCCTAGAGGCATATAGCTTACATAATCCCAAGCCGGCCATTCTCATTGAACCTCACCTCACCTTTCTCATTTTTTGTTTGAAAGTTTAGATGGCTAAGGTTCATCCAACTGAACTACAAGTTTCCGGTCCCTGCAGCATGAACTCTGCAGGTAAGGAAACATTCACTATATGGATGAAATCTCTTGTATGCCACACCAATGGTTGCACCATCTTTGATTCAAAAGGCCAGATTGTGTATCGTGTCGAAAACTACGACACCAAAGGTAGCAGTGAAGTTCATCTCATGAATCTCCACGGCCATGTTCTCTTTACCATTCTAAAAAAGGTACTACACACACACACACACGAATATATACATATAGATCTAAGTATATAAACCTTGGGATTTACATTAAGTCCTTGATTTTTGCAGAAACTACAAATATTGGGATGTTGGAATGGATATAGAGGGAACTTTACTAGCAGAAAGAAGGAAAAATCCAGCTTTCAAGTCAAGAAATGTTGCAGAATTCTACGGGGAGACCTAGTTTGTGAAGTTAGAGTGGGGTTTAACAAGTACTTCATGGTTAGCTTAGGGAACAAGAAACAAGGATTTAAGATTGTAAACTCGGGTGGAGATATTATAGCAGAGGTAATTAAATTAACACCGTGAAAGTAAATATACCTATGCTATGCTAAATCATTTATCAAGCAGTAAAGTTAAGTTTGGTTGCAGGTGAAGCAGAAGCAATTACCTACTGGAATGGTGTTAGGAGATGATGTCTTAACTTTGGAGATAGAGCCAAGTATTGATCAAGCTCTTACTGTTGCTCTTGTTCTCGTTTATGGATTGATGAATAGGAGATTGTAGATAATTACCAGCTTCAATTTTCAGAAATTTGACATATAGTTTCATGTAATTCTTTTTATTTTTTTCAGGATTGGTAGATTTGTTATTGTAATTGAGAGAAGTAAAGAATTAGATAGGAAGAGAAATGTAAAAAAGAGAAGGGATTGTACGAAGTTGTGATTCTACGTTATTTTTTCTCTTGAATCTTTATTTATATTTGAAAATTAAATTTGATTGATTTGTAAAATCATAATGCAAGGTTGATGCAATAAGAAGGGTTTGGATAAGATGTGATGAGCACAATCAGTCTGACCAACCTCATAATTTATACATATTTATTAGTATATGTTTTATCATGAAAAAGAGTATGTATGAAATTATATGATTATTAAGTGTTGTGTGTATCAGATTGATTCCTTGAGCAAAGTGTGGGTGGCGGAATCGCATGGTCTGACAACAAATATTCACTATATATATATATATGCAAAAGAAACGTTTTGGATAGTGAAAACCATTAATTCTTTTACATCATTGGGAGTTAGGGATTATTAGGAGAGATGTATTTGTACAGAATTCACTTCACATACGGCATTCTTTAGTATTACGAATGGACGGAAAAACCTGAAGCTTTTTCTAGAATTAGAGACAAAATCTAAAAATTCTGCCTACAATGAGTAGCATAAGCTATAATCTCGAGGGTTTCATGACTTGTAAGTCAACATCTTTCATTAAAGAAGTACCTTGTGACTTAGGGCGTTTACGACCCCCAACATCATGATACTTGTCATTGAGATGTTCTCTAAACATAACTCATATATAAGGCAATAAGGCATAAATTAACATATGGATGACATATGTCACTTTGAGAATTATTAGAAACAATTCTTTAAAGGCTTATTGGCATCGGGAATAAGGGTGAAGATATGGATGACATATGGTACTTTGAGAATTATTAGAAACAATTCTTTAAAGGCTTATTGGCATCGGGAATAAGGGTGAAGATACTCTTTCTTTTAGCATTCTTAAGTCTCTTCTCTCCAAAGTTTAACCGATATTCACATTCTAACCATCTCAATCCTTTTACGACACTCTATCTTCCGGTGAACTATAACAAATCATCACAACTTTCTCCTTATATTAAAATTGGTGCAATGAGCATGGACTCACTCTCGACCAACATGATCAATAGAATAAATGCTTACCCCAATAACAACTTTCCTAACAACCAAAACTTTAAAAATTTTCAAACTTCCCCTGCAACTAAGATTACTCAACAACCACAACCTTTAATAATATCAAAGTATATTGTCTCGTCCCCTGAGGAAACATATAACTTTGGCCAATAGTACAATCATCCCTGCAATCCATTTAATTGGATTTTTTACCGAAAAATATAAAAAAATACCAATATGGTATGTTGCAAAAATTATGTACCAAAATGGTACCTTTAGATGGGTGGATGGTGGTGCATAGGCGGCACAACCCTAATATCCTGGTACTAAACAATTAAAAAAATATTATTTTAGTAGTGAAGAGATAGGGATAGGCAGCACACATGTAAAAATACGGGTTGTATATGGTAAAAATCGGACTCGAAAATTGACTCGTTGACACGATGGGACAGGACACGGGTCACGCCTAGAGAAGAGGCGGCATTGGTGAAGGAGTTGGCGCAGGCGGCACTGGTGGAGGAGTTGGCAGATGTAGCACCGCGGCAGGCAATGGGACAAATGCATGTTGACGTAATTTGTTTTTTGTGTGTTTGGGGACCTTATAATGGTCCGCAAGCAGGGACAAAGCCAGAATAAATATTTAGAGGGGCCGGATAAAATTTTAATTTTTTATAGTTTATATATTTATAATTTGTAAAGGATTAAATCGAATTTTTATAATTTAGGGGGGCCAAAGTGCAATTTTACCTTTACTAATTTAAAATTTTTAAAAAATTTTAAGGGCCAAAAGAGTAAATTTACATTTTAGAGGGGGCCGGGGCCCATGCCAGCCCTCTTGGCTTCGTCCCTGTCCCCAAGTTCATTTTCGGCCAATGAGTAAAGGAGAAGAATGAGAAGGAGAGGGCAGGAAGGGAAGGGAAAAAGAAAGAAAAAAAGAGAAGGAAAATGGAGAGAGAGAAAGAGAAAGAGAAGGGAAAAAAATAGAAAAGAAAAGGTAATTTTTTTTATAAATTAATGGATTAATGTTAATTTAATTTGTTTTTGTTATTATTATTGTCGAAACCATTTTTTTTAAAAACGGGAATCGACTTAGATTTTGACAATGAAAACGAGAAAACAGGAAGTCGCCACCAATCTTTTTTGATAAGGTGTGATCGGGTCACCTCGTAAAAGTGGTTATTTTTAATAAATGTTTTAATTTATTTAAACAACGATTTTGGTCCGTGAAATTAAAAAAAAAAACTGGTTCGGGAGTCGGTTACGCACAAGGAAGGATTAGCACCCTTGATACGCCCAAAAATTGGTACCTAGTTGATTAATTAGTGTCTTAGTGTACTTTGAAATACGATCCCTCTTTTCATAAAAACATTCGAACATTAGAGACCTTCTCGTCTCGAAGCAACAAAATGTCATATCCAGTGAGTTAGGACAAGACATCTCGAACTTTTGAGAATGAGCTTACCTTTTACTTAAAAATCCGTGTATTTTAACTTCTTTTCAAAAGGATATTCGGTTAGTTAAGGTGAACGAGGAAAATCGAAACCCAGTAAGTTAGGGCACGTTTCCTCGAATTTCCGAACACTGAATATTGCCTTTACTTGTGAAAAATCTTATTTCGAGGTAACAAAATGTCATACCCGGTAAGTTAGGGCACCACACCTCGTATCTCCGAGAATAAGCATTTTTTCAAAACTCATATTGTGATTTAAAAGAATATTCTGTTATTTAGGTTAAATGAGAAAAATCAAAACCCAGTAAGTTAGGGCACCATTTTCTCGAAATTCCGAATACGAAGGATCACTTTTTATGAAAAAATTATTTTCGTCGGGACAAGGTTAATACAACATAAGTTTGTAATAATAAAGAATGCATAAACGAATACAAATCTCAGTATTAATGAGCATAACAGAATGAACATAAACGCAAACGTGAACGATAACGATAAAAGTAAAAATAAAATAAAATAAAATAAAACGGATAAGCTAAAATAAGAGAGAAACAATGAATAAGTTAAGAGAATTTGAAAAAAAAAAAAAACTAGTTGTGAATGAATAAGGATTATATGAAACCATAAAAAAGGATAGTAATAAATAATAATTGTAATGCCCAATTTTGGCCCGGGCCCGTGCAAACACAAATCAAACAAAAACCACAAAAAAATGAAAAATACAATAATATAAAAATACAAATGTCAATAGCGGCCCAGTTTACAATCCAATTACAAAAATTATGGCCCAACTACTAGAATAGGCCCGAAAAGCCCAAATTATCAATGTTCCAGAACCCTAGCAGCAAGGAACGCAGTAGCCTCCAGCACTACCATGAATGGTGCCTCCACGTCGACACCACCATCAGCCTCCGTACGCGCCAGCTACCCCTACCACGTTGCCTCCGTACCTGCAAATAAAGACAAGCAAAGGACGACCACAATAGCAATAGCAAAAAAACAAGCAGAGCAATGAAAAAAGAAAAGGAATTGTATTTTTCTTTGTCGTTTTATTTGGTTTGGCTATAAAGCCAAGAACCTTTCCTTTTGTAAAAACTACAAACAGATTCAACAAAAAAAAGAACAATCAAATATATAAAATCGATCTAGGTGATTTTCTGATTCAAATCTCGGATTTCTTTTAGTTTCATTCGCCTGGGTTTTGTGTTCATATATTCGAAAGAAAAAAAGGGGCTTACCTTCGTTTTTGGTTCCCTCGAATCCTCACTGGCTTCGTTGCAATCAGAGTTTGAGGGTTGATTCTGAGACCTTTGAGCGTAGCCTTGGATTCGTGGTTGGACGGAGTCGGATTAGGCTTTAGCGTGATGACCGGCGGCTAAACATGAAGGCCAAACGGCAGTCCAAGGGTGCCTCTTGATTCGGCCGAATGAGAGGGGAAGAAAAGGGGCTTTAGGATCTGTTTTGTTTTCTTTTCAAATGACCAAGAATCAGTTTAAGGTTTGTTTAAATTTTGGTTTCTATAAAATGAAGGAAATGACGTCGTTTTAGGCCAATTCCTATGGCTTCAAAATGGTGCCGTTTAAGAGCACCGACCCGATAACCCGGCCCACGTTCGGATGAGACCCGCGCTTTTGGCCTTGGAGGGTTAATTGTGCATTAAGTCCTCTCCTTTTGCGTGCGCATTCAATCGCGCCTTATCTATTCCGCTTCATTTTTTAAATTAGCCCTGTAATTTGCGCGTGTTTGCGCTTTAGTCCGTGTCTCTGCTCTGCGTTTTAGAACTTGGGTTATTTCCAGTTCTAGTCATTTTACATTGACGCGCATCACGCATTGGCCTTCTTTTGATTATTTTATTTATAAACTAGCCTATTCATTTTAATCGTATTTTAATTGAGTCCTTTTAATTTAGTTCATTATCTTTTTAGTTCGTTTAGCATTTATTTTATTTTCATATACATTTTAAATTATTTTGATAATTCACTCTTTTATTATTAAACTATTATCTTAAAATTACTTTGTATATCATGTTGTTGTCAAAATTTTGTATAATATTTAATTTACGTTTAATTTATATTGATAATGTATGATTTATGATAAGTGTAGTTTATTTTGTACACATTATTAGTTCTATGTTATTTTACACATATAATTTCTTTTCAAATTTATTACGTATATAATTTATTCTCTAAAAACATGTTTTATAATTTCCTTGTTATTTAAAATTATTTCACGTATATATTGTTTTATCATATATTGGTTTGCTATTCATCATGTATATTGTTTATTCTTTATCTTTATTATATCTTCATTATATATATTTACATTGATTTTCATTATTGTATATATATCACCACCTTTAAGTAGATATATTTTGTTTTTAAAAAAATATTTTTGGTATGTTATTTGCTCCAAATCTCTTCTTTCACAATGTTTATTTTAATATTATTTATTAGTCTTATTTTTATATGCAAATCATTTCAAACCCATATGTTGCTCATTTGTAATTTTTCATATTAAATAGTTTTCAAATTGTTTCCATATTGTTTTGTATATTGTTTATATTGTTTTGTTATAAATTTATTTTCATACTTATATATACGTAAATGTTTCCTATATTATCAGTTTTGAATGGTTGAACATTATGTTTTTACATGCATTGTTGATATTCTATTATTTTATGTATTTCATCGTACATTTCCTTTTAAATCATTTTTTATGCATATACATATATAAATTAAAAAGAACTCATTATGTATATAGTTCATTACACAAAACATATTTTATTACATATTCTTTTGTTATTTAAGAACCTTTCATGTTTTGTATATTATTTAAGTTTTCTTTCATTTTGTATGTATATCGTCAACTTAAAATAGATGTTTTATTTTGCATGCTATTCGATTCAAAATCATTTGTAATAATTATTTATACAGTATTTTTATCTATGTAAATTGTTTTAAATTCAAGCATGTAGTATTCGTTCATCGATTCATCATTTTTTTATTGTCTTGTATCATATTAGTTTTATTTTGTTTGGTACATTATGGGGAAATTGTTTTATATTATTTCATGTATATTGGTTGCACATTATTAATTTGCCTTCTTACGTATTATTATACCATTTATTGTTCACCCGTGCATGCTATCGTTGCATTATTTATTTGTTCATTATTGCCATGTCAATTATTCTCCATGCATGATTGAGATTGAGCTATATTTCCAAGCTAATTGTACTTAGTTGTAAGTGTTTGTTAGTTGGTCAAATAAATCGTATTGCCTCCACTCTTCCATAGTCGTATATTATGCGTACACGTATTACCTCATATCATCGTTTTCCACTTGGTTTTTGAGATGCGGTTCTATAAAATCTAAATTTTTACGATTAATTTCGTCTTATTTCGAGTCGAATTAATACGTCTTAAGCTAGCTTTATAATCATTCATTCAAAAATTGTTTAAAACGAAGATGAGATTTGATATTTGACAATTCGCGGAATCGTGCCCTAACGTGTTGGGTTGCAACTTCGCGTTTGCTCAAAACAATCGAATATCATTTCAAAATTTCACTCATGTCTTTTAAAATCCCTTAAACGAAGGCGATATGCGATATTTGGCAATTCGTGGAATCGTGCCATAACGTGTTGGGTTGCAATTTTGATTGTTTAAAATAATCAAATATCCCTTCAAAATTTCACTCAGGCCTTCTAAAAATCCTTTAAAACGAAGGTAATACTCGGTGTTTGGCAATTCGAGAATCATGCCTTATCGTGCTGGGTTGTGATTTCTCGTTTGTTTAAAACAATCGAATATTCCTTTAGGTTTGCATTCATGTTTATTAAAAACCTTTCAAAATGAAGGCGATGTTCGATGTTTGGCGATTTGAGAATCGAGCCCTATTGTGCTGGGTTGCGCTTATTCATTTGCTCAAAACAATCGAAGATCCCTTCGGAATTTCACTCGTATTTTCTAAGGTGAGGCAATGTTCGATGTTCGAAAATTCGAGGAATCGTGCCCTACTGTGCTGGGTTTCGATTTTTTTGTTGGACCAAATAGTTGGGCATCCTTTTGTTAATTTCAAATTATAAACTTTCGGACGTCGAAACAAGAAGATTTTTGACAATCAACTCGAGTTATTCAATTGTTATTAAAAAAGAACCACATTTCAAAAACATTTTTAATTTTAGACATAAGGACAGTATGTAGTCAATTTGGTACCAATTTTGGGCGTAATGAGAGTGCTAATCCTTCCTCATACATAACCGACTCCCGAGCCCGTTTTCTCATATTCTCGTAGACCAGAACCGTTGTTTTAGTAAACCAAAAATGTTTTATTAAAATAACCAAATTCTTAGGTGACCCGATTACAGCAAAACAAAAGGATCGGTGGCGACTCCATATTTTATTTTTCAAAAGTCGATTCCCCCGGTATTTTCATTGAATTTAAAATTTTAAAATATTTGAAGAAGGATGGTTTCAACAATAATGATATGAAAAATATAATAATAGTGAAATAATGATATTAATACTTAAGTATAAATATAGATATAATACTTAAAATATAATAGCGAAAACATAAATAGATAAGAAGTATAAGTAGTAAGAAAATCTATATAGATGAAAATATAATAGTAATAATAATTCGATAGTAATAATGATAATAAAAATTAACAATAACAATAATATGTTCAATAAAAAAGTGATAGTGACGATGATGATGATAATAATAATAATAATAATAATAATAATAGTAACAATAGCAATAATAATATTATATTGATAATAAATAAAAGGAATAAAAATAATAGTAATACAAATATTAACAATAGTAATAATAACGATAATATAAATACTAATATATACATAAAGAATAATAATAATAATAATAATAATAATAATAACAATACATTAACATATGTTAATATCAATAATATTAGTAAGTAAAAAAAGGGAATAATAATAGTATAGTAAAATAATAATAATATGTTAATAAAGATAATAGTAGTAGTAATAATAACGATAGTAAGAATAATAATGATAATATAACGAATATAGTAATATAATCAATAAAATATAATAGTAATGAAAATAATGCTAACGATAATAATAATAATAATAATAATAATAATAAGTAAAATGATAAAATCACCTAATTTTAATAATAAAATATCAAAATAACGAAAAATGATTGAATTGAATTTAAAACCGAAAGTTTGGGGCGAATTCGAAAATTAATAAAGAAGGGAGGGACCAATTTGGGCACGCGGATAACAAGGGAGGACCAAAATGGGTAATATCCCCTCCTCCTAAAACGCACAGCACCAAGAGGGACCAAATTGGAGGTCAAAATAAATTACAGGGCTAAATTATAAATAATGAAAAATCTAATTTCAAAAGGATAAAAAGCGGAGGGGCTAAAAGTGCAATTAGCCCCTTCACAAAAAAAACACTCGGATCCCCTGAGGCGAGTCGGGTCGGTACACGGGTCGTCTCAAAACGACGCCGTTTTGGGGTTTAAAGACCCAGACCAAAACGACGTCGTTTTAATCCTCTATAAAAGCCAAGTTTTTTTTTTTTAAAATTTCCTTCTTTCCTTTGTTTTAAAAAAAACACTTCCCTTTTTTCTTTTTTTCTCTGCAGGTGTTCTTAGTCCGGCGAGGGTCCCGACCAATTGCCGTCGTCATCCGCCGCGCCTCTGTCACCGGCGACCACCGTGTACGGTGGTCGGAGGTAAAAAAATTTCCCTTTTTTTTTATGCTTCGAAATGTTGTTTTTTTTTCTTTATGTTATGTATTTATGCATATATAAATATGAAAGGAGTAGATTCGAAAATAAAATGGAAACGAAAATAGAAAATTCACCTTAGGCCTTTGATTTCGACTTTTGGTCTTTGGGTTCTTTGATTTGGGGTTATTCTCGTGCTTTTGTCGTTGCAAGAGTCACTGCTTTTGCTTGTATTTTAAAATTGAATATTGTTTTTTATTTATCACAACTACCGAATCTTTACAATGGTTTTAGATTTGCCTCTTTATAGCCATTTACAACTTGTTTCTTATTTGATTGCTCTGTTCTTTTTGCAGGTGAATGGGCAATGGATGTGACGGGGAGGTGCTGCAGAGGCGGTGGCTAGGCTCTGACAGTGGCTAGGGCGCCACTTGGGGGTAGAGGGCTAGGGTTTATTTCTTTTTTCTGTATGTTAAGGTCTTGGGCTAGTTTAGTGGGCTTAGGATTTGTTTCATTGGGCTAATTTGGGTTTAAGGTGGTAATTGGCTTGGGGTTGGCTGAGGACTTTGGTCTGTTTTAGTTTAGTAATTGGGCTAATTTGGGTTTTTGGGGTAGTTGGGTTTAACCCGGGTCAAAATGGGCTTGTACAATTATTATTGATTTAATTCGGATTTAATTTTTAAATTTATTTTTGTAAGGTATTATTTGGATAAAAAGAGATATTAAGGTATGTTTATATTTATTTTATATTTTCATTCATTCATAAGCTATTTTAATGTTTATTGTAGTAAAAAGCCTATTTATGTTATGTACAAAGAATGTTTTATTATTTTATATAATTTATTTGTTATGTGTGTTTTAGGTTGATTAGATATATTTTTATGAAACTTATTTGGCATGTTATTTTGATTATTTTAATTTTATTTTTTTATTCTTTATGTAGGTAAAAGATGAGACCATTGATATGGAATTTGAAATTTATGAGATAAATTATGAATTAGTTTATATATTCTAATTTGTTAAGATTTTATAATTGAGAATAAAAGTTTATGTTTTTAAATTTTATTTTATTTTTTATAAATATTAAAAGTGAATTTTCTTTTGAACTTCTATGAAAAAATTATATTTTTGACGATAATTAAGTTGCCATATTATTATATATTATATTTTAAACCAAAACATTTTACTTATTATCATTTTAAAATAATAATAAAAATATTCGTATTTATTATGTGTCGTTTGTGTTATGTTTATGTTTTTTTATTGGCATTCTATTTTTAGTATTTTAATATAAATTTTTACTTTTTATGTAGATAAAAGATTAAAGCATTGAGATAATTTGTAAATAGGACCATTGAGTTGGAGTTTGAGTTGGAATTTATAAGATATATTTATTTTGTTAATGTAGTATTGTAATGACCTAAATTCAAGGTTATCGGAACATTTGTTTCGTAACCAAAAATCCCATTTAAAGAGAAATTTATTTTAATATTTTTGCATGAATATTTATAGATAGGAAAATCGTATTAAAATATCAACAGAAAGATTTTACCGATTTAGTGATTAGTTAGAAAAAAAAGAATTATTGAAGGAATTGGGTAAAAACAAGGTATCGTGACCTTGATCTCATAAAATTGAGTAGGAAATATTTTTATAAATATTTATAAAATGTTAGTAATGTGGTATTAAAATTTTGTTAGAAAATTTTAATGTTTGAGTAGTCAATTAAATGAAAAGAACTAAATTAGAAAATATGTAAAAGTTGCTAGAATGATTAAATAGCTTAAGCGTCTAATGAGAAAGGATTTAAAAGGCAACTAGACCCAAAATTTATTTGGGCTCGGCAAGGGCATGAAATCAGCAGAAAAATTGATGATTTAAGGGTAAAATTGGAATATTGCATAACTAACTAAAAAAAGATAGGACTAAATAGGAAATATCTAGATTTCTCTTCATTTTTCTTCATTCTCATAAGCCAAAACGCCATAGGAGGGGTTCTTTAAGCTGGTATTCCATAATTTTTGCACCAAGTGAGTTAATCCTTGCCTATTTCTTGTAATTTTTGTGTTTCTAAAACTTTTACAACTAGGTCCTACTATTAAATTCATTAGTTTTTGATTTCATGGATGAAATTGAAAGCCACCATGGTTGAGTACTATAATTTTATGATGAAATAGAATGAAATTGAAGCTTTAATTTGTTTATAAGATGATTTTATTAGGTAATTTCAATAGAAATTGATTTTTAGGACCTAATCGTGAAAATGTTTGGAATTAAAGTCTATTTTTGAAATTTTGATTCCTAAAGGTTATAAAGTAGTTTAAAGTGATATAATAAAGTGTTAATTGAGAAAAATCAGCTCAATTGAGAGGCTAATTGACTAGGGATGAAATTATTATTTTTAAAAGCTTAGGGAAAAATGGTAATAAACAGCTTGCACTAAAATAGTTTTGGACAGCAGCAGCAGACTAACTTTGAAAAATCACCATAAATTATATAAATTTAATTAGAAGATGAAAAAAATATGAAATTAAATCTTATTAAGTCTAATTTCTCATAAAAGAAACGGTGTAAGTAATGGATTTGTAAATCATGAGATAGAATGAATTTTGTGAGACAAGATCAGAATGAATTCGGGTTCCCCTATTCTGACTTTGAAAAATCTTAAAAAATTTAATAAAAATAATTAGGGGCTTAAATTTATATATTTAGAATTCTGAATGAGTCTATTTTCAAGAGAAACAAACAGGAACATCATCCGAATCTTTTACGAAGAGATAATTAATTTTTATTGAAGAAAGGTCAGAACTGTCAGATAGCAGAATAGGGGTGACTTTAAAGAATAAACTGTACTTATTGGCGAAACCAAAAATTAATTTTATGGTAAAAATATATGTGAGTCTAGTTTCAGGGAAAATTAGCAGATCCTAATTTAGTGTTTTGTAGATCAAGATAAAAATAATTTAGTGACTATGACTCAAGTAGACAGCTTTGAATGAACTATAAATAATAATGAAATTATAGAGAGTGTTGCATATGAACATGAAATGTATTAAATTGATAATTAAATTTATTTATTTAGAACCAGAAAATTCAAATACGAAGCTAAATCGAGGAAAAGAAAAAGTTCGGGATCAGTAGATTTGTGTATACGAACAAGTATCGAGGTAAGCTCGTGTAACTTGAATTATATTCTTAAATGCTTGAAATGTATGTTATTGATGTGAATATGATTTGCATTTGATGAAACATTGATATATTTGATAAAAAGGGGAAGAAATCCCGGTTGAATGAAAAGAAAATTCAATGGATCTCTGAAAAGAAATTGACGGTAAAAAGGATCTAGCCCGGATGGGTGATCCTATCCTGATATAAGCCCTCCCAAAGAATATGTGGAAAATGGATTTAGCCCAGACAGATAATTCAAATTAAGGTCTGAATTTAGCCTGGACTGGTAATTTAGATCCAAGCTCATTAGAGTAATTGTCGTTGCAGGGGATTTAACCTGTACTGGTAATCCCGACAATACTTTATGAGTTTATATTATAGAGGATTTAGTCTGGACTGGTAATCCCGCTGTAAGAATGAGGTTCGAGGGAGTGTGCTCTCTGAAATGGAAATGTGCGCACATGAATATGAATTGACGGACCCGGAAATGTATACTAAAAGTGTACCTCTGAAAATCCATCGAAAATTCCAAGAAATTCAATGGGATAAATATGAAAAAATAACAAGGAAATAGAAATCATAGTATTGATGAACTCATCAATCATGGTATACATATTATTGACACATGGAAATTATTGTACTAACTTGAATGTTGAGTTTGTGTATGTTAGGGTAATAATGCATTGAATGGATATTTGAATGTTTATTGCATTGTATTGAAAATATTAGGTAAGTATAATTCTTGATACATGAGCTTACTAAGCACAAAGTGCTTACCCTATTTCCTTTTTCCCTGTTTTGTAGTGTTAAGAGCTCGGAGGTCGGATTTGGTCGGAGACACATCACACTATCAACTTCAAGATTTCGGTATATCAAGAAACTTTATTTTGGAAATCAATGGCATGTATAAGCTAATAAAGTAAATGTTAATGTGATATGAATGTAAGGTCAGCCATTGGTATGGCTAACAAATCTTGGTTTTGGTATGTGATGAGGTTATCTTATAAAAATGCATGAATCTATCTTGAAAATATGTTGAATTGGATTGGTTGATGTGGATTGGTCTCAGTTTAATATTGCACGGAAGGTTAGATATCTATAAAGGGGTTATATTGAGTTAAAAAAATTTAATTCGTAAACTCCAGTAATGCCTCGTACCCTATTCCGACAGTGAATACGAGTAGAGGGTATTACAAGTATAGCAAAAAATATGATGTGGAAAAAACTATTTGGTATTTTTTTGTAATTAAAAGCAATATATAAAATTTAGGTATTTTGATAAATATTTAAAATCCATCAAACTTTGAAATTAATAACCGAAATTTGTTTTGAAATTGCAGGTATCACAATGGCTCCATTGATTAAAAACGATGGTCACACATCAAACACAGTTAATAATATGGTAATATATTATTATTTGTTAATCACAGTTTCCCTTAAAAAAAGATCTACATAATTTACTGAAATAAATTATGTTATTATAACTATTTTATGTAATTTAACACTGTCAGGGCCCGTACCGCTCATTAATGGATCGGGTGAATGGCTTAAGATATTCCCTAGGTGAACGATTGATGTCATACTTGGAGTTAGCTGGCTTTGGGTCAGCAATATTGATTCGGACGTTTGATTTGCGGTATGATTTAATATCCAAATTGGTCCAGCGTTGGCAACTGGAGACCTACACTTTCCATTTACTGTGTGGGGAGTGCACTGTCACTCTGGAGAATGTTGCATTGCAACTTGGGCTCCCAATCGATGGGAGTGCCGTAACGGACGTAAGTGCAATAGTTGAGCCGGCTACCCTTTGTCATAGCCTAGTAGGAGTTTCACCCGCCGATACTGAGTCCAATTTTACGGGTTTAAAATTTTCATGGCTGAAAGCCAATTTTGAACATTTATCAATTTATGCCACTGAGCATGAGGTGATGTGCGCAGCTTGAGTGTACATTATGCATATTATAAAGGGTGTACTGATGCCCGATGGGAACAACGACAGGGTTCATTTGATGAATTTACCCCTATTAGCTGATTTGCAGAATGTTCACTCGTATAGTTAGGGTTCCGTAGTTCTGGCTATGTTGTATCGTGAGCTTTTTCGGACGACAAAGTCTGATGCTGTAGACATAGGCAGATGCCTTATATTACTGCAGTCATGGGCTCTTTATCGGATATCATTCTTAGCATCGGTTAGGCATCAACCATACGTATTTCCACTAGTGAATAGGTGATAAAATTTAACTTGTTATTAATTGACATTTTTTTTCTAATTATACTATTCTAACGATACTATTCTAACATGTAATTTGTTTTCGTAGATGGAGTTTTTATCCAAGTATCGGGAGGTCGTACACTGTCTTGACTTATCGTCTAATGATTGAACAACATGCCGGAGAAGGGACAAGCTATTCCAGTATCCGTGACATGTAATTACTTTGTATATCTTACTTGAACTGTGTTAAGTTTTAACCATGTTATTAATCGTGCAGTTTATCTAGATGCCATATCGGAGACCAGAAATTGCAAGTATCATACGCTTATCTGCCCATATTCATTCTCACCTGTGGTGCATTAACACACAAATTATTAATTTTCAGACAGTCGAGTGGTATAACGAGGATCAAGTACTCCGGCAATTTGGTTGCATCCAATATATCCCGGATCCGCCAATGCAAGTGGGGAAGATTCACAGGATCAAAAAGAGAGGAAAACATGGAAATAATTGGAGGGTTGTGTACCAAAAATATGTTACAGTGTGGAATAATCAGATGGCGCGGAAACCTCAGATGGATATTTCTTCTGATTTGCAACCATCGTTAGAGTACATACAATGGTACTCTAGTACAGGAAAACCATATTTACTTAGTGGGCAGTCGACTGCAGTCCCTCCGCACATGCATCGACCTGAGGCATACAAGCCAGAGCCCGATATAGAGGCTGAGCCAGAGCCAAAGCCTAAGCCCGAGCCACAGCTAGAGCTCGAGCTTGAGCTATCACATACATATTCGGCTGATAATTCTTATCATCTGGAGTTACGAGTCAATGGCTATTTCTCGGGCTCGTCAAGACACGGATATCATTCCAGGTTTGATATCTTTGGGTCGTATCCACCGCAGTCAGTACTCCTCCAAGTCCGTATCCACCACAGTACTCCACTTCTCTTAAGTTGTATCCACTGCAGTATGGTACTCTTCCTGGTTCAAGTTCATCGACGGTGTTCGGGGCATATAATTTTTCTTCCATTTTCCCACACCCTCACCTGCGACTGAAAAAGATGTTGATCGCCGCAATCACCCACAACATGAACGTCGACCCCCGCAGAAATATACACCTAGGACCACACCATAAAACTATCAATTTTAGGGGTTTCTTGCAATTTAAATATTACAAACTTTGTACTTTTTTATTCTAAAAAAATATAAATCAAGAAAAAGACAATCTTTGTATTTATTTAATTAGATTAATTACAACATTAAAACTTGGAACAAACTTTGTGGTCATAAATTAGATTAATTGCAACATTACAACATTAAAACACTAAAACTTGTAACAAACTTTGTAATATAAATTTTGTTATATAAATTAAATATATTACAACATTAAAAATTGGAACAAACTTTGTAATATAAATTTTGTTATATAAGTTAAATAAATTACAACACTAAAAATTGAAACAAACTTTATAATATAAATTAGGTACATTGGATTGTATAAGCTCAATTCCTACCCGATCGTGAAGATTGTCCAACATGGTAGTTTCGCTGCGAGCATTTACTCTGATTATGACCAGCTAATCTGCATAATCCACAACGCTTACCGTCGGATTTCTCCCTAATGTCCATTTCATTACGGATTCTGAATGATTGCGGACGACCTTTCGAATTCCAACTCAACCCTTTGTCTGGGACAAGCTCGAAAGTCGTCAGAGGCACCTCCCACATAGACAGGTCGACAGGACGGAGAACTCATTCTCCTAGACACGCAACGTGCGCTCAAGTGTGCACACATCATCGAAAAATTGTTCAATATTTAGTGACACTTTAGCACACGCTGCCACGACAAGCGTACATGGATAATGAAGTGTTTAGAACCTCCTGCAATCGCACCGTCTATTTCAGAGATCCACTCCATAGGACCTAGGTGGTATACCGGGTTGACAATCGATGGTCTTCGTAACTCGAAACGTTTCAAGACATCGTGAACATACTTCTACATTCATTAACCTCACCATCCGATGATTTGCAACCATTGCATCCCTGACATCTTCGACAAACACGTATCCCGCCTCCATCTGGTTGACTTGTTGCTGACTCATTCTTGGCATCAAGATAGCTAACCTGTAGAATATAGCCAAGAAGATAGGTGAAATCGAAAGATGTCGTGTTTTCAAAAACACAGCATTGATCCCCTCATCAAGTTTGTGGTCATTTGACCACAACGAAAGCCCTCGTCAAAATTTTGATCCCATTGCCACGGCCTCATGGTACCCAATCACTGTCAGAAAGATATGTTCGTTTGACCCTCCATGTCGCTCTCAAGTCGAGTCATTCTTTGGTGAAAAATGTGTGGCTCTAGCTTGTGCGTTGTATATGTATTAAGAAAAGATAAGTTACAGTATTACCCTAAAACATTAAAACTTATATTAAAAAGATAAGGTTATCCTTTAACTATTCTCACAACTTGTTTCTGCCAGTCTGCATTCTTATAATCTCAATGAAAGTTAGCCGCGATGTGCCAAATGCAGTAAACGGATCTCCATGGTACACTGAAACGCCTAATGGCGGTAATTAATCATTTTCTTCTATCAGAGATGATGTAAATATTATCGTTGCTAATAATATACCTCTGCAAGTTGGTAAAGAAGAATTCCCACGATTCCATGTTCCCCTTATTTACAATGGCAAATGCTATCGGGAGTAGTTCTTGTTGCCATCTTGAGCAACCGCAAGAAATAGGATCTGTGTATATTTTCCATATAGACAGGTCCCATCTACTTGCACAAACGACTTGCAGTGAGGAAATGCATGCACACATGGATCAAACGTTCAGAACATCCGATGGAAAATTTATTTTCCCTGTTGTAGTTGGTCATTCGGGCCGTAATAAGGTCGTGTCTGTAACTCAATGACAGTCCCCAGTACGTACTCCAGTATAGCGGCTATCCATCCCTGTAGCTCGTTATACGAAGTATTAAAATCCCCCTACAATTGCTTCATTGCCATCTGTTTAGCTATCCACGCCTTTCGATATGATACTCGATACTAGAATCGTGCCTGTATTTTGGCAATCAATACTGATACTTTAATGGTCGCATGTCCTTCACCATTGGCATGATACACGTAAAGATAGTTTTAGAATTAAGTTTTCGATGATCTTCTGTCATATGTGTTATGTGCGAATTTTCGTATCTCTTACATCTGTGAATTTTGAATAAATACAGCTTGTACCTGCCAATTGCAGCCTACCGCCGACTTCCAACACTCCTCAATATATAATGTTGGTTTAGACACTGCGACTTTATAGTCCACTGATATATTCATACTATACCGCTTAATAGCAAATATGAACTCTTCCTTACTTTCAAATCTCTGGCTTACGAACAACTTCTTAGGATTGGAATTTACGGCCAGCCAGTGAGCAAGTAGTATTTCAAGGTACTCCAAGAACTCGGCTACTTGCGCCGCATCGGGGTCTATGAGTGGCATGAGTAGCCCAGGATTATTGTGTATCACAATACGTCGAATTTGGTTCCCAACTGAAGACGGGTTAATGTTTCCATCGTCGTTCATGTCTTCGTTGTCAATATCATCAAAGACCTCATCCACATCGGGATCACTATCACTATCGACCTTTTGATCACAAGGATCACAACTATCGTATCCATCATCACCAACCACATCAATATCAGGTGCAACATTAAAATCGATATCGATCCCGCTATAGTCAATTCACTATCAACGTACGATATTGGAACTACCATGCACGGTTCTTGAGCTCCATGTTCTGTACCATATGCAGTGAGATCTTCATTTTGCTCCACATCGGCTAACTCTACAAATAAGTGAATTTGTATATTTTGGTCACTCCGATTCCCACAATAAAGAGTGATCATTATCTCAACGTCTTCATCATCTACAAGTTCTATTTCGGTGAATTTGATGGGATCTGTCGAAACTGGAAACTTGTATAAAAGTTTTGAGATCCTTCTCCCACAACGTCTAATAATTTTTGAGCTAATCCTTTCTTTCATATCATCGAACAAGACATTTCTATTAAATCTCATTGTTATTTGTTGTTAATATTCAAATATACATCCAACGGTTGTTGTCAAGATGATTCAATTGAAATAAACGCATACGAAAAATTGATTATCCATCTTCAATACTCAACTGTTAAAAAATTAACAAAAATTCTCAAAATAATTTCGAACAGCATAAAAATACTTACATAAAAATTTAATGAATGAAAATAATTCATTTCTAACAATATCAAATTTATTGTCATTTCTAACAATATCTATGAAAAATATTTTCAGATTTATCTATTTTTTCCTGTTGTTATCACTAACTAACAATTACTTTATAATAGTTACTAACATAAAAACTTTTAAATATATTAAAAATTTTACAATATAACATTCTCAATAATCTAAACACAAAACTTACTAACAAATCACAATAAACAAAATAACTTTAAACAAAACATAAAAATAGCACTAAATAAACTATATAGTACTAATGAAATAATTTTTCTTATCATAATCTATTATATTTGAAAATAACAATAAAAAATATCTTCTTTTTTCTTTAAAAAATAATATTTTTTCTTTCTTTCTTCTCTTCTCCCTCTCTTGTTCTGCTAATTTTTTTTTCAAATTGATACAAGCCGGATGGGGGAGTAGGGGGAAATATACAGGGTGCACCGCCTATCAGATAAGCACCACCAATGCCGCCTATCACATAGGCACGACCAGTGCCGCCTATCAGATAGGGATCACCGGTGCCGTCTATCAAATAGACACCACACCCACTTCGTATTTTTGTACCCGTATATATCAGAAAAGTAAAAGTGGTGCCGCCTATCCCTCTCCTTCCACTACTAAAATAATGCATATATATATTTTAACTGTTTAATGTCAGAATGAGGGTGGTGCTGCCTATGCACCACCCTCTACCCATCTAAATGTACCATTTGGGTACATAATTGTTTCAACATACCATTTTGGTAATTTTTTTAATATTTTTCAGTAAAAAAACCTCTTTCCCGCCCTCACTTTCTCTTTCTTCTCTTTCTTTTTCTTCTCCTTCACTCACTGGCCGAAACTGAACTTGGGGACCATTATAAGGTCCTCAAACACAGAAAAAACAAATTAACTCAGCATGCATCAATCCTATCGCCTGTCGCGATGCCGCCTCTGCCAGTTCCTCCACCAGTGCCGCCTCTTCCCTAGGTGTGACCCTGTCCTGTCCCATTGTGTCAGTGAGTCGATTTTTGGGTCTAGTTTTTACCATATACAATCCCTATTTGACCCATATTTTTACATGTGTGCCGCCTAGCCCTATCCCTCCACTACTAAAATAATATTTTTTAACTGTTTAGTGTAAGAATATCATGGTGGTGCCGCCTATGCACCACACTCCACCCATCTAAATGTACCATTTTGGTACATAATTTTTGCAACATACCATTTTGGTATTTTTTATTTTATATTTTTCGATAAAAAAAAACCCCATTTAGTTAGTAGCCCATTAGGACCCCTACTCTAGGTACCCTTCATCAGCTCCAGAGACCCAAATTTCAAACCAAAATTATAACCTATAATAAGTCTCAAAGCTCTAAGAACAACTTAAGAACCTGTAAGAATAGTTCTTGCAGCAACATAAATTCCAACAACACAAATGTGACCGCCAGCAACACTTGTGTTGGAAAAAATTGGTATGAAAATTGTTTGACTTGCACAATGAAATTTTATTTTATTTTCACAAAATAAGATTTTTATCATGATATCTATAGTAATAAATTTAATTAAATAGAGTACTTGTGATTTCGAGCCTAGGAAGATGTTGAAATCATAGATTGGCCTTTAGGAAGGTGTCGAATTTGTAAAACGATCCAATTGGAATCCAAATCCTTCGTGCTTTCAATCGAACAATCTTTTTTGTTGTTTTTGAACTCTTGGACACTTAGAGAATAGGTTATAGCTCAAAGAATCAAACACAGGATAAAAAGAAAAACTTCCCAAGGGTAAGTCAACTTCCAATAGAGTGGAGATCCAAAACCAAAATTCAATCTTCAAATTTGAATTATAATTGCCAAAGTTATTACAATTATAATCTTACAAATTTAGAACAAGAAAAACTAGAAAATGTATTTTACTTGGTTTTAATAAATAACCTGTGTAAATAAAATTTCACTAAATTTCAACAGAGTTTACCATTAGTATCTCATATATATTTCAGCAGCTCTTAGATCTCTATTTATAAAAGAAAAAAATCACAAGAGTTATATTTTAATTAGGCAAGTATAAAATTAGGCAAGTATAAAAATAATTTTTTAATAGAAAACGGAGTCACCTAAGACTTCTAGATGAAGAAGTCAATGTCACAAAAGAGTTTTACTTCTTGTCTGTCATGGAACACATGCCCGTTTTTGGCTTTTTGGGGTGGTTTCGTATTAGGTTTAATTATATATGTTATTCAATCTTGATCTTAAAGAGTTATATTTTAACTAGATGAGTATACAAATAATTATTTAATAAAAATCGAGTCCACCTAGGACTCCCATATGAAGAAGTCGGCGGGATGAAGGAATTTTACTCATTGTATGCTATTGCACACATGCTTATTTTAGGATCTTCGTGTTGGTTTGTAATTCTGTCTTGTCTTGATTCACATAAAACAAGCTTATATAATTATTCAACTCAATTACTTATATTTTCTATCAATTAATTAATTTAATTAAATAAGTTACACAACCTAATTCTAATTTTATTAAAATCATAACAACTTTGCTGCAATAGAATCTATGCATAAATTCATTTAATTGTCAAATTAAAATATAACTATGGTGATTAATTAATTCAATTCTTAATTTTCACTAGATTATTTAATTCCATACAATTATATAATACCCCAAAGAAATTAAATTAATTCCTTAGTCATCTCTTGGTTTTTCAAGAAAATGTATTTACTGCGAATAGTAATTCATGCAATTTGTTTCTCATTCATCATTTCATCCATTCATTCAAACAATTCTTATTATGCAATTTGTATAGAGTTGTTTGAGCTAGCAACGGGACCAATTAGACATATATAATTAGGATTTAAATAATTTTTAATTAAGTTTCAACTCTTTACCAATTAATTGTAAAGTTATTTAATCATAAAATCATTCCACTAAAGTACCATGATTAATCCCTATGATATCTATTAAGAAAGCTACAAGTATTTAGTTTTTATCTAATGACATTGTCATTTATGTGTTACCTTTATAAGATATCCTTGATCTTTCTAGGTTAAATCAGTTCACCTAATTCGATCCATTTTATCTCATGATCACTATTGTATCTTTCACAACAAAAATGATCATTAGTTACAAACAGTAATGATAGTCATTCATCCCAAACGAATGACCCGTGGCTACCTTCCATTTTCAGAATCCATATGATGTTGACAAGAATATAACATTTACTTTTTATCCGAGCTATGAATTTCACTATTGTAAGCGATGTCATGCCATACACAAGTCATTTGCCTAATGTACTAGCTTTCAATCCACTACCATGAGAGCTCAAGTTTTCAATATATCAAAGTACATGAGTTATATACACATGACATTTTATTTACTCGAAATTTAGGTAAGCCACACCATGAATGTCACAAGTGAACAATTCATAAATGAATCTAGGATAAATTCAATGTGTCTAATCTATTATATTGTCAGTCCAGATAATCACATTTATGACTTTATTTTTAAGTGTCATCCACTCTAATTTCCAAGACAAGTTATCTCTCTATTCGACTTATGGACAACATAATATTCTCCTATTTATTTGAATTATTTTTTTAATTTGATTTTGTGAACTATCAACAATTTTGTATTACCTACTAATAAAAGTTATCTCCTCGCATTATAATTTATTCTTGTAATACAGCTTATTATTAATTAAACTTTAAGTAATCAATGAACATATATTTGCTTGTTCATTTTGCTTTTCATAAAAAAAAAACATTGAAGACAAACATACAATGATTTATCATTGAAACATATGGTACTCTTCAACGACGCATAGAAGAACTGATGACAACTCAACAAGTTACTCGTTGGCATGGATAGATTGATAGAGGTGATGGTGCTTCCTTAATATCTAACCTTCATTTATTCTTCTTTGTTTTCTCTCTTTTGATTTCCTTATTTTCTAAACTTTCAAATATTTGGTTTCTTTTGCTAGATCTTAGGTTTTTGCATCATTTGGCATCAAAACTTTGATTTAGGGGTTTAAGATAATTATTTTCTTTAATAATTATTGAAAAAAAAAGATAAATTTTTAAAAACAAGTTTTCTAATTTTGGAAATTTGCATCCATGAAAACATCACAAAAGAGTAGAAGGTTATGGTCAATTAATAGTAAAGACTCGAAGGTTGTAGTCAAACAATATTCAAGATTCAAGAATTATTTTTTTAACAACATAAAATGTTACTAGTTTAAGTGTTTAACTTTGTTTATAACTCTTATTATTAAAAGAGTATTATATTTAATTAAAAATATATTGTAAATAAATTTCCTTAATTATGGTTAGCCAAATTGTTGATATCTATTGTATGGGTTCTGCAGGCATTTGCGGAACATATCCAAAATTCTTGTGTCGCATTTTTGGATTAGATTTTAGGCGAATTCATTCATGTTAAGCTAGAAATATCCTTGTCCAATGGCTTCTAAAATTCATCCACTCATGCGATGTCTACATATTTCTTTCTCTATCTCTTGTAGGACATAGCCTAACTTCCTTGGGGTTTAGAATTTTTCTGATTGAATTGAGTTAATTTAAGTGAATTTTTTGAATCAAGTTGAATAATATTATTCTAGTTAAATTTAAAACATGTCAAATTAAAACTTATTCACAATATAAATAAATTTTAAGGTAGAGCACATAAATTTATTTAAAGTGAAATAATTGAAAACTAATATACTTTAGTATAATAAACTTAGTTTTGTAATTTACTTGTTGGTTTTGTAATTTACTTGTTTAAGGCCGTTCATTTATAATTTAAATAAATTTTAACATTTTTATAGATTTTTTTTTTGTATTTTTAAGGATCATATTATTTATTTTTAAAATTGTAAGGGACCAAAAGATAAATATACGAATTTGTTTTCAGCATTGTAAAAATTCAACTTGAATTCGGAATACCCAAATCATTTATTAAGTTAAATTAAAAAACTGAATAACTCAATTCAATTCAATAAGTTAAATTTTTTTTTGGAATGAAATCGAACCTACTTTTAGCGACGCGTACTCACTGTCTTCATCCGCAATTTGGGTAGGTAGCTTATCTTCAGCAAGATATTTAATAATAGGCGTTATCCAAGCTCTTTCCCCATGGTGAATCCCTATGGATGAAATGACTGAAATTTACTGAGAAAATATGTCAACAATTGCAATAACTAAAAATCCAGTTTTGCATGGAAGACGACACACCTTGGCATATGACATAACCATATTTGGGAGTTGATTGCAATTCAGGTATCGTTGCACAAAGGAACAGATAGCCGATATTCTTTCCAGCACTTCTTGGTATTGAAATGATTCAAAACTTGTTGACCCAGTCTATAGCAATTCAGGATTTGGTTGTTTTGCAATTTTCAAATTGCTGTCAGAGTGGGTTCCTGATGAATTAGTGGGTGCCAATGAAAAACTAATTTGTGAGCCTATTACATGGTCTATCAGTTAAAAGTGATAAAAAGAAAAGACTCTTTTTTCCTTCTTTCTGTAGCTGTGGTTGTTCTCTATTTTCTCTGCACTTGGAAGAATTGATTTTTATATATTAAGAAGGAAAATAAACATTTCTCCTATTCACTTTTCTCACTTTTCTTTCCTACCAGCCTTCCACTTTTTCACTCCCTCCTTTCATCTCACTAATTTTCCACCCAACCAAGTACACACTTACTGCATTTCTAATGTTTATCTCCTGCAACATGTACAGCCAATGCATTTGCCATTTATATGATATTACTTTCTAGGAGAGAGTAGAGCTCAAATTGGAGTTGGCAAAGCTGGTGTGTATATTGCAATGATTGTTGGTGAGATTTTAGATTTCTGACGTTTGAGATAAATGCAGACGGTCTACAGCAGACTTTTCCGATTCCAATAAACTTTGATTGAGCCAAAAAAAAAAAAAATCGTGGGTGGAACATTAATCAAACATGAATAATAATAATTGTATCAAATAATAATAATAATGATAACAATAATAATAGTACCAACAGTACGTGCATTTTGAAACCATTACATGAGACTATGATGTGCAGACTCTTTAGCCCATGTTCAACACGTTTAAACACAAGTATGGAGATATAATCTCTCAAATACATGCAAAACTTAGAAAAAAAAAATTAAAAATGAACATATCTATGTTAGACTTACTGGTACCCATCACTCACCTCTAAATCTAGATAAGATAGAGGTGAAGGGAATTCATATACAATTTTGTACAATTTAACTTATTCGCTCTAAAAAGGAACCGTGATGCCTAAATTTTCCAAAAGGGCACACCCAGCAGTCATTTCAACTATACATTCTACTCATGTATATGTAGAAATTTATTACCTTCAGCTCTTCTTGGCATTCATGAGGTTCCGCACAGTCATCACAAGCTGTTGCCGTTCACCTTCTACCTCTGCGAATTTGAGGCTTATATCTGAATATCGTTCTTGCATATCTTTCAATTCATTTTCCATGGATTTGTTTCGCTCCTTTAAGGAAGTTAGTTCAGCCATCAGTTCATCATGGTTACCACCATCACTGCTGTTTATAAGAAATCAATAGAAGTAAATTCGTTACCCTACTCTTTGGTTTCTACAACAATCTTCTACCTATATATTGATCCATGTCTTACCTTTTCACGAAGGGCACTGCATATCCATTTTCTTTCGATATGCATGCTTTCACATTTGATGTAACCTCCTTAGTGTCTTTAAATACCTGCAACTTTTTAAGAAAAAATTATGCCAAAGAAAGAAATACAAATGTATGTAATAAAACAATATCATCAGTTGTTATTTGTTAATGCCATGAGGAATGTGGAAACTTGAAACCTCTTGATGCATCACTTTAGTCATGATAAATAAATATACAGGGCTTCCCTTAAAATGAAGGGTTTTTCTTTTCCTTCTTATTAATCATGGAATGATGGTTCTCACCTTTTGAAGTTGGTAACTGCAGAAACCAGTGTTGTACTCATTGAGTTTGTTTTCTAACTCATCAATTTTCTTCTGAAGATCCTTTTCCTTTTCCAAAAAGACATTTGTGGATGTTTCCAAAGCAGCTTCCTTCAACTTTATTTGTCCCTGACATGAGAAGTAAAAAAGATAATCACTGTGAATACAAAATTTCCATTTTCAGAATCCCATTAGTAAGGAAAAAACAAACAAAAAGGGCAATTTTGACAGCTTGATACTGACTAATATTTTCGGTACTAGAAAACATATGCTGTAATTGTAAACCATTTTCAGCAAACAGATTCAAAGGCAAACTTGAATTTATATTGGATGTTTAAATTTACCTCAAGCAACTTTATTGTCTCCCTCAGGCTTGCGACCTCTTTAAGACTGTGAGGAACCACGGCAGATTTATTGTTTCTTAATGGTGTTCTTGTTCCATCAGAAACAACTCCTCTTCTATTGCTCTCTTTCAACTTCTTTTCCATTCCAGTAAATGCATCTTCCTTCTTCTTAAGGTCAGTCTTTAATTGAACTACTTGCTTCCTGAGTTTTTCTTTCTCTATTTCATCCTCAAACACAGAATGTTTCAATTTATCGCACTGAGCTTTGAGAGTGTCCAGCTCTGATAGTAAGGATTCAATTGATGCATCTTTCTCTTCCTTCAAATGCCTCATTCTCTGCAACTCCTCCTCTGACTTAGTTGCTTCCTTTTTCATCAAAGCAATCGCACTCACTAGATTATTTCTTTCTAAATTTCCACTTTGCATCTGCTCTTCAGTTCCTTGGACAAGTGCTTTTGTATGTTCCAACTCAAGTTTCAAGCTTTCCATCTGCTCAGCTTGTTCACATAGGCATTTCTTTTCGGTAGTCAGCTTGTCAATCTCAGCTTTTAGCCTACTGATCTCCTTAGAAAAAGCCCCACTAACTTCTTCCACATGCTTCTTTTGGTGTTCAAGCTGCTTAGATTTGTCATCAATTTCCTCCAACATCTGCTCTATCTGATTTGATTTTAACTTTACTAGATTGGAAAGGTCACAGAGTTTCGCTTCATAATCCTCAGTAACTGATTGGAGCTCTTCCTTAGCTTTCTTGAGCAGTTCTTCCAGCTGATTTCTCTGCAAGCGGAGTTCATTAGCTTCAACTAGAGCATTTGTAGCCACCTTCTCATTTGCATCAAATGTTGAGGCCATCTGCATGGAGAGTTTTTTAAATTCCTCTTGTAGCTTTTCAGCTGTATTTGCATTCTTCAATCTTGTCATTTGTAAGGCTTCCTCAGCTCTAATAGCTCTTTGCTCCTGCTCAACTTTGTTTTGTGTGACAGATCCTAGATCCCTTTCAAACACTTTTGCCTGTTTTTCTAACTCCTCCTCCAAGCTTCTGATGTGGGTTTCGAGTTCATTTATAGTCGCCAAAGAGCCGGAGAATTCTTTTGATTGCTTGCTGAGTTCCCTTTGCAAGCATTCAATTTGGTTCTCGAGTTCATTTATAGTAGCGGAAGAAGATGGGCACTCATACTGTATCTTCAGTTGTTCTCGCAGCCGGGTTTGCTCTAATTTGTATGAGATGTCATGATTTTCCTGCTTCAGTATTTCATAGTCAAGTGCCAGCTGCTCCATTTGTGCCTCGAGCTCATCTTTATCTCTCTTGTAGATCTCCAACTCACTGTTGAGATCCATGACCTTCTGCTCCAGGAGAGAGGTTTCCTTGGTGCCTCTGTGTTCTTTAACAAGATGTTCCGATGCCCTCTTATATCCATTCTCATCTCTGTCACTTCTTGAGATGGTGCCTCTCAATTCTTTAGCACTGCCATGGGACCCTGATTTGTTGGGAGTGTTGGGCATCTCCATGTTCTTTGCATCCAACATTTCTTCTAGGTCTTGTACAGCAAGGATTAACTCAGCATTTGATTCCTGTGTCTTCTGCAGTTGTAACCGAAGATTGGAATTCAGGTCCTTCTCATATTTCAGCTCTTCTCTGATTTCTTGAACCAGAACCCAGGGATCCCCATTCTGAAACTGCAGCCTGTTGTTTAGTTTTGCATCATTCTTTTGCTTCTGAAAGGCCTTCAGTCTATTACATTCTAATTTGAGTGCATCTCTTTCTTCTTTCAAAGTAACAACTTCCCGTGAGAGATCCTGCCCCCTTTTGCTCTCCTTTACAATTTGCTTCCTCAGAGTCTGCAATTCCATATCTGACACATCCACTTGCCTGGACAAAGCATTGATCTCATTCTTGAGCTTTTCAATCTCACTATCTGAACCATGTTGGCAATTTTCTCGTGGAAAGTTGTCCTGGGAACTGTTGGAGTCTTCAGTACTCATTCCGTGATCAGAACCTGCCGACCACTCATTCTTTACATTGTCATCCTTCATTCCAAGTTCTCGTGGAGTATCAAGTTCAGAGCTACTATTAGAACTTGAAATGGTAATATCAGATCCATCAGATCCTTTATGATTTCCACGCAATTCAACATTGTGGGTGGTTTTGCTGAAAGATGCATCCTGTCAGAGACATTCACAAACAAATAAGTAAAACATGCAAATCCATTTTCCATCAAGTTTTCTATATTAAGCAAATATAAAGAGACGAAAAAGTTAAGAGAAGAAGAAATAGTCTGGAAAACAGCAATAAGAAAGCCCAAAATGAACGCTTTTTCACTTATGAATAGGATGGAAGCCTTACTTCAATGAGATCCTTCTTAATGCTATCATCTTCATAACCATTGCTCAAGTGGGCCTTCAAGCTCCTCTCTTGCAATTTAAAACTTGCATCTTCAGTTTCTTCCACCTCTCTGACAACGTCAAGCTCACAAATAAACACTTCTAGATTCCAGAAACAACCTCCAATAACCACAAGAATTCAATTAAAAAAAAAAAAAGTGGCAAGTCTGTACCTTTGATCAGCATTTTCATGCAACCTCTGTATTGAGACCTGGTCAATACCAATGGCTTGAATTCAATTTTCAACATCAAAATTGAATAAAAATATGAGACAGAATGTATAGAGTGGGATTGAGTATACTAACATGCAAAATTGCTTTAGAGTTTGAATTCTTTAATGGAAGAGAAACGGTGAAAGTTCTATTTGCCTCAGCATAAACAGCAAAATCAACTGAAACTTCCCCCACCGAACCTCCTTTTCCCACACCCTAAAACGAACATATATACGTTACTTGCATCATAATATATAAAAAGAAATTTAAAAAAAAAAACTCAAAATTTTCATCAAAATATATATATATCTTACTGTTGATAAAATAAAATGATAGATTCTTTCATTGATCTTTCCAGTTTTTGGCTCCCTAACAAATTTAACGGTCTCGTAAAGTGGATTCTCCCATCGACAGTTTCCGTCCTGAACCGTCGCCTTTTCTAATGTTTTTATCGGTTTTCCCCCATCGTCAGGAATTACTGATATCATCAATGCTTGCAATTTTGACTCTGCCAACTAAATTACGCAGAAAATGGTTAATATTTCAACATTTCTTAAATTGTTCAGTCTCATTACAAATAGTAATAAATAAATAAAGTAATTACTGATAATTAAAAGCTTTTGAGAAAAGAATTTAACCAAGCAAAATAGTTCAAGCAGCTTCAAAGGAAGTTGTTTTTGAGCGACGAGGCTAACAAAGAAAGATATAAGTAAACAGCATTACGAATTTCCGAAAAAGAAAGAAGAATGTGAAAGAACGAGAGAGTACTTGAGTAGCATGGAACTGCAACTTGAAGACAGCTTTGATCCTGTCCTTGTCGCTCCTCCATCTCACCGACTTAAACATCTCCTCCGAAAAACCCGCAGGAAATCCAGGAATGCGACCGGAGCTCTGGAAATTATCGCTGAAAACTCGCCATTCGCTCGCTCGATCCCGATGCCGGAGGTTCAATCGAAATGCAACCACGCGCGGGAAAGCAAAGCCTATGGCGTCAATCTTCACGTGGATTTCGAGTAAACAGGAGCGAGCTGGTTCAATACGAGTGCAAAACCGAGTGAAGAACTCAGAAACAAGGAAGCATTGAAAGAGAGGAGATCTAAAGATTAAAGAAGAGCTTTTTCTCTTCGCCTCCCTGCTTTCTATTTGTAAGTTGCAACAGTCTCTGCTGGAAAGCGATTGCACATATTTAAAAATATCAATAAATAACAAATTTCAAATTTTGAAGGAGAAGCTTCTTCTTCCTCATTAATTAATTAGTAAAGTAAATACGTCTTCAATCTGCAGCTAAATTATCTATTTTCAATTAAATTATTGAATTACAAAATAAATAAATAAATAAACACAAATCAATAACCATAAAAATATTTTAAAATTGTTTTATAGATTATAACAATAAAAACTAAAATTCTTATTAACCAATTTACTCTAATTTTGATAAAACTCTAACGATAATGTAATTAGCGTAATTTAAACTTAAATTACACTTAAAAAGATAATCACTATACATTATGTGGAATTTATTATTATGACATCCCATCAATTTTTATTAATTTTCTAAACGAAATCCAACTACTTATTAATATATTTCACAATTGGAATTTTAATGGATTGAAGACTTTAATATTGTATTTGTTTGGAGGAACCAAATATTGAATCCTTTATGTAAAAATATATATGCAGTCAGGTAGCGCCGCCGACCACCGTAGGCCGTAGCTATATATATATATGTACTCACGTACCTGCCGTTTGGTTGATTTATTTGTTAGGTGGGGGAGGCTGAAATAAGACAAAATGGTCCTTATTTATTTGTTGCCCAAAAAACTGGTCTTATTTAAGAACCACTCCGGGTGTTTTGGTAAATTACATAATTGATTATTCAATTTTCAAACTTTTTCATCTTAATTACCTAACTTTAATAAATTTTTATTTTGATAGCTCATTTTATTTTATTTTTTAGAATTAATTTTATTTTTTTAGTAAGAGGGAAAACCTAGGTTTATAGGGGAAAACTGAGGCTTTTACATAGAAAAATCATTTATCTTTTAAGTTCTTTTATTTTTTTCCTTTTTAGAATTAGTTTTAGTTGTTTTTCCAATAACAGAGAAAATTTTGGTTTTATAAGAAACTTCATTTTATATTTTAATTTTCTTTAATTTTTTTCATATTCTAGAATTAATTTTAAACTTTTTCCTCTTAAAAGAAAGAAACTTGAAATTTTACAGAAATTACATGAGTTTTACAGGAAATTACATGAGTTTTTATAGGAAAAATTTAGATTTTTACAAGAAAAATATTTTATCTTTTTCCCTCATTTAAAATTAATTTTAGATTTTTACTAGTAACAAATGAAAAACATAGGTCCCATCTCCGTATTTGAATAACTTAATTCATTGTAAAAAACCAAATTTTTTCTCTTTTAAAAAAATAAAATTAATTTTAAAAGAAAATAATTTACAAAATAAAAATTTATTAAATTTGTGTGATTGAAATAAGTATACAATAATACTAAATTACTAGCAACGGACTAAAATAAAGATTTATTAAAATTGAGTAACTGAAATGAGTATGCAACAACAATAAATTACTAATAGGTGACCAAAAGGAGAATAATTTTTTTTTATAGCAGTTCTTAAAACGAAAATAGCTGTTGAACATGGTGACTAAAATAAAAAAATTTATTTTTGAAACTCAAAATGAGAATTTGCAAAAGTTTAATGATGGATTGTTATAGTAAATTATTTGTGGAAGATGAATTTAAAATTTTAAAAACAATCAAGATTGTCATACAATTGGTAGCTTAGACGAGAATTAAATTTCCTTGGAAAATTGAGAGATGAGTTTAAAGAGAGACAAGCAACCCTCCATGGCAGGAACAAATTAATACCCATAAATATTCTAAAATAAATTGGGTTTCTTTGAGTTGTTGACAGCAATAAACTTATTTTAATTCGATAATTAAAAAAAATTAAAGGAAAAGTTTTAGGTAGAAAATGAACTAAATGTATGGTGTAAGGTGGTAGTGGTACGTGGTGGAGAGTTGGGAGGTGAAGAAGGTTAATAGCTGAGAATCAAAGTAAACCAAACATATACAATGTGTTGTTTGGTAGGGTTGCTTTTGGTGTATATATATATTCTTTACTTGGCTTTAAAGCTGGTCATGCTCATGTGTTGGCTAACTGTGAGTTTCATGTATAAGCCTACTCTGCCTACACCTTTGTAAAGAAAACGAAAACTCCTTCAATAAAAGGCATGTGCTTTGAAGATTAAAGTTTGCTGGGATGGACGGACCAGACTCTGCCTACCCATTCCCCCCTCCACTCTATATGGCTTCACAACAACCGCCAACCTAATTGCTTGCGGCCTCAGCTTCACCATTAGCTCTCCGTTTCGTCGTTCAATGAAAATTATCATTGCCCCTTTTACTGACCCAAAGACACGTGCTAGGACCATGCGACTACTGTGTTTAGACAAACATAATCAAGTATTGTTGATGAGTGGGCAATTGGATAAGTTGTAATCTAAGGTGTCAGTGAGGCCCACGATCGCCTAGTGATTTCTAGGGTCCATGACTTTCACTGCAAAGGGCCACCACACTTTTTTAATGTAAGTTTAGATGAGGTGAGGATTTATATTGAAGGCAAAGAATGTCGTCCCAACTTTCTTGAGTTGGTTTTAAAGAGGGACCGGCGGGGCTTAATCCATTGGTTTTACCATGAGTTACATTGATGAAATAATGGCAACGAAAGCATCCAACCTTTTTGAGGCTTATAATTAAGCTATAATTAATGGTATCTCATTAGGGACATTACTACCTTTTTGGTTTCAATAACCCTAAAACTAATTATCAATCAAATCAAAGATGAGGGGGGGAATTTAAAACCCAAAGCCAGTAAAGAGATGACAACTCCAACAAAGGACTGAATGATGAAGCTTGTGAAGTAAGGTAAATAGCAAAGAGAGAAAAGTGGGGTACTCCTTTTTTGTCATGTGAAACAGTGCTGTTCTTCTAATTTACTGTTTTCTTCGAAAAGAATTGTGTAATTATTTGGACGATCTGACAACTTGAGAAGTTACAGATAATAAAGCTGCTTATTGGTGTTCCTCAATTTTATATTTGTAACTTAATTCATTTTAATATTCAATCCTCTGTTGCAAATTACGCTTTGTAGCCTACATCTTGGATTTCTTTTTCCTTTTTATTCACGTGAACGCAGTTTCCTTTTTTCTTTTTTCTTTTTTTGTTGTTGTTGTTTTTCACTTTCACTTTTTTTTTTTTTCCTTTTAACATACTAATCATATTATAGCGTCGCCAAAAATAAAGCTGAAAGAGTCATAAGAAGAAAATCAAAAGATGAAAAAGAAACTAATTAAAAACTAAGAGAGGGGATAGGGGTAAAATCATGAAGAGAATAAGTGCGCACACATGAGGGGAACAGAAGGTGGTCACCTCAAGTGAAAGGGTGTCGATTGGGTCATCTGTTTAGACTTAAAAAATCTGTCTAAAAAGTAAAAGGATTTGAATAAAATTATAGATTTGAAAAATAAGTTTAGACAAAAAATAATATAAGCTTTCTAAATAGGTTAGGCTTCATGTGGGATTTTTTGCTCAAGCCTGGCCCCACCTAAATTAGCTTAAATTTTCTTTGTTTTTGTCATTTTGTTGTTATTTTGCCGTTATTTCACTATCATATTGTTATTATTTTGATGTTATTGTTTAGATATTGTATAATTTTATTTTATTTATTATTTTTATTATTATTTTAAAGGCATTTGCTTACCAAGTTGCAACTTATCTAAGTATAAAATTTTTTTAATGTATTTTTAATTTGTTGGAAAATCTATTTTAATGATTTTAGTGTATTTGATATATTATATTTTAATATATATATATAAATCTAAAACAATTAATCTGAACGGGTGAGGTCAAACTCAAATTTAGCATTTTTAATTTGGGCTAAACTTGGATTGAATTTAAGCTCATTTTTTGGACTAAATTGAGTTTGAACCTAGAAAATAAGTTTGCATTAACTCAACCCTAATCTGACTCATGATCAGATCTAATCTCAAACATCATCCATCCAAATAAACATTTCCTTTTATCTTTTTGGGGTCATCATCATCGTGTAGAAGTGGGTTTCTAACTAGGAAAACGAGTAGAGAGGTGAGAATACAATGCAAAGACGTGGTTTGCGAGTGCCAAGAGTTGTGTATTTGAAGGGGAACTCACATGTATGGTTGATTTTTTTTTTTTAAAGTAACATGTATGCTTAATTTAGTCTAAAATAATTTATATATTTATATAAATTAAAGAGTTAGTATTTACCCAGGAACATTCATAGTATTCCACCATAGATGCTAAGGACCAACATCCCTTCACAAGGAGTTTGAGCTCATATCTTGGATTATTTAAACATTTGGATCAACTAGCATACTATAGGTAGTCCATAGGGCATAATCTTTTAGACTATGAAGTTCAAAACTTTGAGGGTTTATAATCTTTGAGCTAGTACACACCGACAAGCCCAATAACTAAAGGCCTAATTTTTTTTTAAAAGAATGGATAGGCAGCTTCAACTGATTTTTTCCAGGTTCCAACTTTGAAAAAATGATAACCCACTTCCATGGATAATTGCAACCCTTGAATCACTTTGATCAGTCAGAGGACAATTAAATAAAGGATTTCATAATTATTATATAGAGATCCTTTTTTCTCAACAGGTACTTAATGAGAAGTCAAAAAAGAGCCCCATTGAAACACGTTTTGGCAGGCATCCCACTCGCATTTCAAAGTTGCATGCTTGAAGTAAATAAAAGAAATATAGTTATCATACTAAATTAAAGCTATAATAATTAAAACGATATAACATTTTAAATAATAAATATATTATTATATGTAAACAACAATAATTCATTTGAAAGTTGTGAGATGTAAGGCCGTTTAAACGGTTAATTAATTTAAATTAAATTTAATTGAATTTTAATCATTTAACTATTAACTGAACTAAAATATTTCAACCAAAATTTATATGTTTTATTTTATTTTTTGTTAAAACAAGTATAAAATATATAAAAATAAATTAATAATATTTATTTAACTGAATTAGTTGAATTAGTAAAAGCCTAATACATATAATATATAATATTATTTATTAAGTTTGATACTAAATTAACTGATAATTGAAATTTTAAAAATCTTTAACCGACTTCTAACCAATTAACTGAATTAAATTTATTTAACCAATTAATTTAATTTTAACTAAAATTTGAACACCCTAATAGGATGTACCTCACCTAGTCCCTCCGTACCATTTGAATATTAAAACCAAAAATCTCCAACACAACGCTTTGAGCTTTGAGCCAACTTCAAAATAAACAAAAGAAGTAATTAAGATTTGTTAATATTTAAAAATCGATCTGTATTCGTCACACATAAAGTAGCAATTTGTCTTTATAGATGGTTGAAAAATGCACACTAACACTTGATAAAGACATCGGATCCTTGACCGTTAAACATATGACGTCCCTCAACCCTAAAAAGTAGTGCTAAAATACTATAAAACCATACAAATAGTATTAATAAATAATAATTAAAGAGTTGAATTCTATACAGCACGTCAACATGATGATGTTGGGTTTCGGATGCGGAGACGAAACCCTAATTTTCTTTTATAAAAAGAAATCATTTATTGGTTTTAATAGCCTTATAGGGCTTGCATTGGCAGCCATTTATCAACAGCCATTGGATGCTGCCGGCCGAAGCAATTATAAGCTAGCCGGCTCCACACATCACCACTGCTCCCTTTCCCATGTCTATATATAACGAAGTATAAAATTGGGTTGATCATTAAGGTATATATAGATATGAGGCAAGCAGGGACATACTCGGGCATACTGTCGGGCGGGATATCGGGGAAAACAGGGCCTCATTTGTTGCCGTTGGCAAGGATCAAGAAGATAATGAAAAAGTCAGGGGAGGATGTTAAGATGATTTCCGGGGAGTCTCCGATAGTGTTCTCTAAGGCCTGCGAACTGTTCATCAAGGAGCTGACGCAAAGGTCGTGGATGGTTACCATGCAAGGCAAGAGGAGGACGCTTAATAAAGAGGATGTTGCGTCGGCTGTTATGGCTACGGACCTGTTTGATTTTCTTGTCAATTTGGTTTCTGAATCTGGTCATTCTGGGGAAGCTCCTCCTCCTTTGGAACTGGATACCTTCACGTCTTCATAGCTATGGCTTTTATCTTCTTTATACAAATATGTAATAACAAGTGAAGTCCCCAAAGTAATTCTAAATCATTAATACATACTAGATTTATGTTACAGCAATGATAAAGTTAACTGTTTATCTTTGATGGTATTTTGGGTTCAAATCAAAAAGAAAAAATAAATACACCATAAAAATATAACATAATTAGTATATTAGAGAATATTTTTATAATTTTATAATTAATTAAATGTCTAATGGACTCATTACAAAAACCAAAAAACATTTATCAACTAAACTATCATCGCTTCATCTCCCTTGTATAAATCAAAGTAAAAAATTAACCACTCGGACTTGCATTTATGGGTTAATAACTAGAAAGGTGCATTTATTATAGGTATTTGATCAAATTAGTCTCACTATTATTAAATGGATCAATTTAATTTTTATACTAAATTGCAATAAATTTAACATTTATTGATTCAAAAATATCATTTATAGTTTAGCAGAGTTAATATTTTAAAGTTTTAACGGTTCTGTAAATAAAATATTTTATTTGGAATTGAATTGTAATCAATTTGGACTTGTTTGATCCTTTTGAATAGTATAAAGATTAAATTGACTCGCTTAATAATAAATAGACTAATTTGATCTAGTCCCTATAATATAGGGACCTCCTAGGAAATTTGACCAGCATTTATGTCTAATGTCAAGTATTGAATCTATTGATTACATTTGTGATGTTTTTTTCTTTTCTTTCTCTATCGTTAAGATTTTTTTAAGTGTTTAGTTATTATTATTATTTGAGTAGCCAGCACGCACTATTCACCGTCATCATAGACGGGGCAAAGCGAAGAATATAATTGTACAGGGACTGAAATATTAAAAAATTTGTTATAAAGAAGACTTTTAAATTTCAAACTTTACCCATATTTTGTTTTAATTTATTTTAAGTATTAAATATGTTTGGAATGTATTAAATATTGTAATGATTTTATTTTATTTTTTTCCTTTATTTGATTGATTGAAAAGTTAAATGGATAAAATTAAGCTAATAATATTTAACAGGGTTTTAACTAAAAGTGTTATCAATTTTATTGTATCAAATTATAAATTAAATCTTTTAAGGGATCAAAATAAAATTAATTTTTTTGGGTACAATGATAATTTAAACTTAAACTATTTCTAAAATATGTGGCCAATAAATCGCAACTTAAGGATACCAAAAAATAATTTACCTTATTACAAAAAGTATGGTATTTCAAGAAATTTTTAAAAATTAGGAGGGCTAAACATAAAAATAATCCTTATTCTGAATAGAAGGCTAACCGTGGAAGATATATTTAATTAAATATTAAGCATTTTATGTTGAATGTAATTTTATATAGAAAAATATTTGGGATATTGCAAATTGATTTTTAAATTTCACAAGCAAAATTAAGGTTCATAAGTCTCTTATAGAAGTATAGTAAAATATTATAATAAAAAGAAAAAAAAGAAGAAGTACGTGTCAATTTTTAAAATATTTGATATATATCAATGTATTAAATACTCACCTTTATTATAATACATATTTTATGGGTTTTAAAGTTGGGATATTCTAAAATTTTAATATTTGACTAAATGGGTTGGAACATGATGGCCTTAGGATGATTTTTTCTAGGGTTAGATTACATTCCAGCCACGTTTAATCATAATATTAATATATATTTTGTATTTGTTTAACATATAAATCTAAAATTTTGTAAATATTTAAAAAATATATTTTTAATTTATTAAAAATTTACATAAACAATTTAATAATTTTAATGCTTATATTATAATATTATATATTACTATAAATTTAAAATTCATATATTATAAATTAAATAATATAATTATTATAAATTGAGAAAATTATTAATGCAAGAAGACGTATATTTAAATACTTACTTAAGGATTTGAAAAAATTATAAATAATTTTATGTATTGTATATATTTTAAAATCTCAATTTTTGAATCTAACCTTTTAAACTTTTCAAGTTCATTTTTTATCCTAAAATATTCATTCAAGCTCTCTCAAATTTTAATTTTAAATCAACCTTCAATTTTAATGCATGCTAATATGTGCCTAGGGCCATTTAGAATTTATTTCCAAAATTTTGTGGGCCTACCTCAAGCAACCCAACTACGAACCCCAGGTCCCTTAATAGACATTTAGCTTCACTATCAAATTCAAAGCACAGTCAAAGTCTCAAAAGAGGAATGCAGGAGCAGAAAATGTACTAACAATTAGAAACGACAAAATTGATAATAATCTATCCTATCCTTCAAAAAAGGAAATTGATAATCTAAAATCTACACATAATCATGTTATATATATATATATATATGTAACCTACTCCGAAACCAGACACATAAGTTAAAACTCATTGCTAAACAACTTTGATCATGACATTAGGCCGATAAGCAACAGAACACTACTGTTTCGGTAATCCCACCAGGGATCAACAACTCCTTGCTTTCTACTCGATATGTCGGTGGCAGCTGCTGCGCCATGTTTTCCTTTCCCAGTTTCTTGCTTGCCTCCACCGCCACCATGTTTCTCCTCTTCCCACCAATTCCATCTGTTTTCTTCTCGATCCTTCTCATTATAACATACTCTTCGGGTATGAAAACATCCATTACAGCCACTGTATTTGGAAGCTTACAGTGGACGGAGATTATGGTAAAGATCTGAGAGACTTGTTCTATTTATGGGAAAAGTGAGAGAGGGGATACCATGGGCGTTGGTCCCATGTATTTGCTTAAACTACCTGCTTTTTTTTCCCTTTTTCAGGTTCTGAGGCTTTGGGCTTCCAAGGTGCAATTGTTTTGAAAAACGTTTTTAGGCTCTTAAGGCTAGGCAAAACTAAAGTGTGAAGTGAAAGAGGGACAGATAATGTCATGTGTTGGCATTACGGGACACGTGAGGTGGAACCAAACCAATATTGGTTTTTGTTCTTAATTGTCATATTTTTATTTTTTAAATTTTTGTTAATATAATGGTGAATTAAGAATAGTGAAGGAGATTAATTCAATCACATTTAAACATCTATTTTAAAGGGTGTTATTCTCTAATCACGGGGCACGTACTAGATCCCTTAGCGGTTCCACTTCAACTCTTTGCAAGACATTATTCTTTGTCTGGGTTTACCTGCCCACGATATTTTGCCCAAAGATGACGGTGTTAGGGTAGGACAACCGACCATATCATAACAATGACCACATTTAATTTTTAATTTATCTTTACATTACACGATTCGTTATATGATGCTATAAGAAAAGAAACAACTCTCTATAAAAATTTGAGTATATCAAAAACAAAAATCTTCTTTTTTGAATTTCATCTTCACCCTTTTCGCAACCATATTTTTTGAAAAACGGGATTAACTTGATTTTGAAAACAAAAATAAATATAGGAATCACCATCAATCTTTTTTGATGAGGTGTGATCGGATCACCTCGTAAAAGTGATTATTTTTAATAAATGGCTTGATTTATTTAAACAACAATTTTGGCCCACGAAATTCAAAAAGACGGGTTCGGGAGTCAGTTACGCACGAAGAAGGATTAGCACCCTCGTACCTCCCAAAATTGGTACGTAGTTGATTAATTAGTGTCTTATTGTCGAAAATTGAGAACTTTGAAGAAAAATACGATCCATCGTTAAATTATTACTTAATTGAATTTTTTTTGAGAAAAAGAATGTATTTCACGTTAACTGAGGAAAAAGATTATATCCCGTAAGTTAGGACACAATGTCGTAAATCCCCGATACGCTAATAAACGCCGAAAATTTTATTTATTTTGAAAGATGTTCGATTATCTCGATTTTAGAAAGAAATCATATTACGTAAGTTAGAACACTATCTTTTCATAATTCCCAAGATCATTTAAAAATTTATGCTTTAAAAATATTCGTTTATTCGGATTTATCGAGAAAATCGAAACCCCGTAAGTTAGGAAACAACTTTTTGAATCCCGAATTACGAAAAATTACTTATTTAAAATAATGAAATTTTATGTATCGAGCAAGGATAAATGCAACATGAATTTGTAGAGGTAACGACATAAAATGTTTGATAAAATGTAAAGGATAGTAATCACGGTACTAATTTGCATAATAGAATAATAATGAATGCGATAACATGAATAACAATATAAGAGCAAAAATAAAAAAGAGTAAATAATAATAAAATAATAAAACCAGCCAATTATATGAAATAAAATAAAATGAAAAGTAAATGAACAAATAAAACTAGAATTTAATTAAAAAATTAATAGTAATTATTAATGGGTAAAGAAAGAAATATTAGGTAAAGTAGTTTTAAAAATAATACTAATAATAATAATAACAATAATACAAATAATAAATAATCTAAAGTTTGAAATTATTTAAAAGGATATAAATAAAATAAATGATAAAATGATGATAACAAGAATAATGATATAAAAATAAAAATAAAATAAAAAATACATGTGCTAAAAAATAATAATATTAAATTATTTGATATAATAATAACATATAGGTAAATACATAAAGAAAGAAAATATAATAATAATAGTAATAATACAATAGTAATAATAATAATAACAAAAATAGTAATAATACAATAGTAATAATAATAATAACAAAAATAGTAATAATAATAGTAATAGTAATAATAACGAAAATAGTAGTAATAATAGTAATAAAAATAATAGTAATAGTAATAATAATGGTAATAAAAATAATAACAATAATAATAATTGAAATATTAGATTAATTAATTTAATAATAAGATAACAAAAATAACCAAAAAAGGACTAAATTGAACTTAAAACAGAAGTTCGAGGCAAATCTGAAAAATAAATGAAAGGAAATGGACCAATTTGAACGCGCGAATAACAAGAGGGTCAACATGGAATTTTCCCTTCCCCTCCAAAACGCACAGCATCAAGAAAGACCAATTTGGAATCGAAATAAATTATGGGGTAAAAATTAAAAATAAGAAAAACTTGATTACAGAATAATAAAAAAGCGTAAGGGCCAAAAGTGCAATTAGCCCTTCCGTTAAAAAACACGCGGATCCTAGCTTGGAGCGGGTCAGATCGGGTCAGGTAAGAGTAAAAGGACATCGTTTTGGTGCCTAAAAAGCCTACCCAAAATGGCGTCGTTTTGGAGGTCTATTTAAGGCCAATTTTTTTTTTAAAAAAATCACTTTTAACACTTTTCAGAAAAAAAATTTCCCTCCCCCTTTTGTTTTCTCTGAAGAAGCCCTAGGGCAAGAGATAGCTCCAGCGGACAACCGTCGTGCCGATCGTCGATGCCAGCGCCACCGTACACGGCAGTCGAGAAGTCGAAAAGTCTTTTTTAAGGCGAATTCAAAAGGTAAATTTCTCTTCACCCCTTTTTTATGTTTTTGATAAATATGTTTATAATAAATTCGGAAAAAAAGAAGAAAAAATAAATAAATAAATATAATATACCCTTAATCGCTTTTGAACCTTCTTTTTTTCTCTTGATGCTTGCTGTTTTCTCTTTTGTTTCAGTTTTATGAACGTTTGAAATGCTATTTCTTTGTATTTCATGTGTGTCCCCAGAAAAAAAAGATACAAAGATTTTAGGGCTTATATAGCTGTTTACAAAATATTAAATGTATTTGTGTATCCTTGCTTGTCATTTCTGTTTTAATTCTTGCAAGCGCAAGTGTGCGGTGGCAACAGTGGCAGTGAAGTAGGTGGTGTTGCAAACGGGTCAGAGGGCAGTTGGTAGAAGGTCAGACATAGGGGCGGGGGCTAGCTAGGATTTTTTTTTCTGAATATTATTAAGGTTATGGGCTAAGGTTTTTTTTTGCATTTTGGGCCATATTGGGCTATTTGGGAGTGGTTCTGTATGGGTTTAGTTTGGGCTAATGGTTTTGGGTTAGGTTTTAGGGTCTTATAGGCCTAGGCCAAAATTGGGCTATACAACCCTCTTATCCTTTCTTCACTTCTTTCCATTTTCCCATTGCCGACTCTTTGTTTTGTATAAGCAAACTGAATCTCATCTTTTTCACCTTCTCCTCTTTGGATGCATTTTTACCTCTAGTGCAATATGTTTAGAGTCACTTTTTATCTCAATTGCACCGTTGCAATCTCTTTGGATTGCTAGGTTCAGTGCAGTGAAATTTTTTACCAATGCACTGATGGAGTTTTTTCGACTGAAATTTTAAACTTTAATGGAGTAAACGCAGGTCCAAATGAAGGGTAATCTTCATTTTACTCCTTCCACTTTTTAACTCTATTACTATAATATTTTTTAGCATGAATATAATTAAATTATTATTTAATATTAATATTTTAATGGATTCAAATATAGTGTTTTTATTCCTGAAAATAATATTTAGCATTGTTATAAAAATTTGCTTACTGTAAAAATAATTTATCATTAAATATAATAAATAAATTTAGATGATTATAAAATATTTATAAAAATATGGTGATACGTATTATTTTATTAATTAAAATTACAATTTCACATATTTTTAATAATTTTATAAAATAAAATATTTAAAAACTTCTATTGTATAAGTTTTAGTGTAATGCTTATTTTACTTCCTCACATTACCGTTACAATATTGTTTGAATCCAAACACACACCCCAATATTGTTTTTAACCTCATCAGAAGTAAACGTACTGTCTGTCCAACTAAGATTATCTGATATCAATAAAGGATTCTTAGGTGGTAGACATTGAGAAAATTAAATAATTAATTTGAGACTAAAGTAGTTAAGCTCAAGGGTTGATAGGGTATTCGCAAGATAAAAATCTTAATTTTTAGTCATTTTATAATTTATAAAATTTTAAATTAGTATATAGTAAAATTGCACTTTGACATTATAAAATGATAAAAATTTAATTTAATCTTTTAAAAATTATAAAGATATTGACTATTAAAAAAATGACAAAATTACATTCTTACTATAGTAAAAGTTTGCAACTTAATTCCATCCTCCTAAAAGGGTTTTCTAATTTCATCCTTAGTTAAGCTTGGTGGAATTAACAAACATCCAAGCATTTCGCAAAAAGATTGGTGAAGTGATAAGTGTATTGTAATTGGTCGTAAGATAGCAAGTGCTGGGCAAATCGACATTCATAATAATATGGATTAATTCAGTTTTCATCTTATTACAAGATTTATTTAATGGTTAGCCGGCCTGGCAGCCTTTGTTACAAGTTGGGTAATAAAAGCGTATTTTCTTACCAGAATGGACCGTAAGAAGCAGTCTAAAACGTGTGATTCTTCTAAGTGTATTGTAGTTGGGTTAGTGGGTTTTTTACTAATATAGTATAAACAAAATACTTAAATGGTATAAGGCAAAAACTAATGACGAAAATGGTATGGCCAGGGTGGTGCCGCCTATGGCAGTGACGTGACCACCCTGGAAACTGACAAAAATAGTAAAAAAAATAGAAACTGTAGAAAACTGAAAAAATAAAAAAGCTGAAGGGCACTGGTGGTGGGCCTGCCACAGGCGGCACGTGGAGAAGACCTCTCATGCACGAGCGTTTTGGTTTTTTCTGTGTTTGGGACCATATATTATGGTCTCCTACCTCATTTTGGGAAGAAAGAAGGAGAAGAAGAAAAGAAAGAAGAAAAGAAGAAAAGAAAAGAAGAATTATTATTATTGTTGATTGATTTTGATTTAATCTAGATTTAATTTATAAATTTATTTTTTGCAAGGTGTTATTTGGTTAAAAGAGATATTAAGGTATGTATGTGTTTATTTTATATTTTCATTCATTCCTAATTTATTTTTAATTTTATTAAAATAAAAAAGCCTATGTATTTTATGTGTAAAGAACGTTTTATTATTATTATTTTATGTAATTTATTTGTTAAGTGTGTTTGAAGTTGATTATATATATTTTATAAATTTTTTTGGCATGTTATATTCTGATTATTTTTATTTTTTATTTTTTATGTGATGGGGTTTTATACTATTTTACAAAATAGTATAAAAATAAAATATTAAAAAATATCTTAATGAAAAAATAAAATACGAAAAGAAATAAAATATGAAAAAATAATTTTTTTGGAAAAAGTGGTGCTATGGGTTTTTTTAAATAATATAAAAATAAAATACGAATATAGTATATTTAAAAAAATCTGAAAATTTTAAAATACAAACAAATGGACAAAATTAGGGTTATTTACTAAATTAATATAAAAATACTAAAATAATACATTTGAAACATTATGTACTAAAATAATATAAAAAATAAAATATGAAAATAGTATATTTTAAAAATAAAATCCAAAAATTTTAAAAATACAAACAAAGGGTCAAAATCAAGGTTATTTTCTAAATTAATATAAAAAACTAAAATAATACATTTGAAACATTATGTACTAAAATAATATAAAAATAAAATACGAAAATAGTATATTTTAAAAAATAAAATTCAAAATTTTAAAAATAAGAACAAATGGCCAAAATCAGGGTTATTTACTAAATTAATATAAAAACACTAAAATAATATATTTGAAACATTATGTACTAAAATAATATAAAAAATAAAATATGAAAATAGTATATTTTAAAAATAAGATTCAAAATTTTAAAATTTTAAAAATACGAAAATTTTTATTTCCCAATGAATTTAATTAATTACATATTATAATATATTTTAAAATAATATTGAACAACTTATCATGTGTTTTTAATTATTATTGCATCACTCAAATTATTATTAAATAAAAATTAAATTAAATTAAAATATATTGAACTACATGTCGAGTGTATTAAATATATTATATTTTAAACCAAAATATTTTACTTATTAAATATTTTAAATTATAATAAAAATATTTGTATTTGAGTTGGATATATTTATTTTTTAATGTAGTATAGAAAAATATGTTGTCGAAAAAATTGTTTGCTATTTTTTTGTAATTAAAAGCAATATATAAAATTTAGCTATTCTAATAAATATTTAAAATCCATCAAACATAAAAATTAATAACCGAAATTTATTTTGAAAATGCAAGCATCGCAATGGCTTCATTGATCAATAAGGATCTTCCTCACATATGTGACACAGTTAATAATATGGTAAAATATTGTTATTTGTTAATCACGGGTTCCATTAAAAAATGATATACGTAATTTAAGTAAATAAATATGTTATTATAACTATTTTCTGTAATTTAACACTGTCAGGACTCGTACCGTGTATTAAGGGGCTGGATGAATGGTTTAGGATATTACCCGATGCACGATTGATGCCCTACTTGGAGCTAGCTGGATCCGGGTCAGCAGTATTGACCCAGACGTTCGATTTGCGGTACGATTTAATATTCGCATTGGCCGAGCGCTGGCACCCAGAGACCCACACTTTTCATTTGTCGTGTGTGGAGTTCACTGTCACTCTGGAGGATGTTGCATTGCACTTTGAGCTCCCAATCGACGGGAATGCCGTCACGGGCATAAGTACGATAGCTGAGCCGGCTGCACTTTGTTATAGCCTACTAGGAGCCTCGCCCGATGATGATGAGTCCAATTTTTCAGAGTTGAAATTTACATGGCTGAAAGTAAATTTTGAGCATTTATCAGCTAATGCCACTGAAGAAGAGTTGATGTGCGCAGCTCTAGCGTACATTATGCATATTATAGGGGGTGTACTGATGCCCAATTCGAATAACAACAAGGTTCATCTCCAGTATTTACCTCTATTAGCTGATTCGTGTAGTGTTTGTTCGTATAGTTGGGGTTTCGCAATTCTGGCTATGTTGTATCGTGAGCTTTGTCAGACGACAAAGCCTGATGCCGTAGATATAGACGGATGCCTTGTATTGCTGCAATCACAGGCTCTTTATCGGATGCCATTCTTGGCATCGGTTAGTCACCAACCATACATATTTCCACTAGTTAACAGGTGATAAAACTTAACTTGTTATTAATTGATAATTTCTTTATAATGATACTATTCTAACGAAACTATATTTACTTGAAAATTATTTTCATAGATGGAGTATTTATCCGGGTATCGGGAGGTCGTACACTGTCTTGATATATCGTCTGATGATTGAACAACATGCCGGGGAAAGGGTAAGCTATTCAAATATTCGTGACATGTAATTACTTTGTATATCTTACACGAACCATGTTAAATTTTAGCCATGGTATTAATCGTGCAGTTTATATGGATGCCATATCGTAGAATAGAAATTGCGGCTATTATACCCTCGTCTGCTTACGTTCATTCTCAATTGTGGTACACTAATGCACCAATTATCAGTTTCAATATAGTTCAGTGGTACCACAGGGATCGAGTACTACGATAGTTTGGTTGCATCCAGTATATACTGGATCCGCCAATGCAGGTGGGGAAGGTTCACGGCATCAATAAGAGAGGGAAACATGGAATGCATTGAGGGGTTGTGCACCGAAAATTGTTGGTGTGGGGTAATCGAATGGGTCGAAGACATCAGATGGATATGTCTTCTGATTCACAACCATCGTTATAGTACATACAATGGTACTCTAGTATGGGGAAGTCATATTTACTTGGTGGGCAGTCGACTGTAGTCCCCTCGTACGTGCATCGACATGAGGTATACGAGTCAGTGGAGAGCCTGATCCACAGCCAGATCCCGAGTCCAAGTCTGAGCGATTTCATTCTCATTCGGCTGATACTTCTTATCTCCAGATTTTCTGGTTCATGACTATTTCCCGAGCTCGTCAAGGGGTGGATAGCATTACGGGTTTGATATCTTTGGGTTGTATCCATCGTAGCACAGCACTTCTCCCGGCCCATATCCACCGCAGTATAGCACTACCCCCAGCCCGTATCCACCGCAATACTCTACTCTCCTTGGGTTGTATCCACCGCAGCATAGCACTCCTTCTAGCTCAAGTTCATTGATTCCATTCGAGCCATATGATCTTTCTTTCATGTATCAGACACCCTCACCTGCGATTAAAGAGGAAGTTGGTGGTCGCAATCACCCACAACTTGAACGTCGACCTCCACAGAAATATACCTCGAGGACGGCACCATCGAATAATCAATTTTAGGTGTTTCTTGAGTTTTGATATTAAAAAGTTTATATTTTTTAGTATATATTTAATTAGATTAATTAGAACTTTGAAAAGTGGAAAAAAATTTGACCATAACGTAAATTAGATTAATTTGGACATTTTGAACATTAAAACACTAAAACTTGTAACAAACTTAGTCTTGTAATATAAATTAAATACATTACAACATTAATCTAATTGGAACAAACTTTGCAATATAATTTCTTTATATAAATTAAATACATTACAACATAAACTCAATTCCTACCCGATCGTGACGATTGGCGAACATGATAGTTTCGCTATAGGCATTTACTTCAATTATGACCAGGTAACCTGCATAATCCACAACACGACCTCTCGAATTTCTCCATAATGTCCATTTCATTACGGATTCTAGATGATTACGGACGACCTTTCAGATTCCTGCGTAGCCCTCTGTCTGGGACAAGCTCGAAAGTCATCGGAGGCACCTCCCATGTAAACAGGTCAGGCTGGACGGGGAACTCATTTTCCTACACACGTAACGTACACTCGAGTGTGTACACATCATCAAAAAATTGTTCAATATTAAGGTTCACTTTAGCACACGCTGCCACGATATGTGCACATGGATAATGAAGTGTTTGGAACCTTCTACAATCACACCGTTTTCGAAGATCAACTCTATAGGACCTAGGTGGTATGCCAGGTCGATGACCACTGCTCTCCGTAATAGGAAACATTTCAAGGCGTCGTGAATATATTTCTACATTCATCAATATAGCCGTCCGACAGTTTCCAACAATTACATCCCTGACATCTTTGACAAACACGTGTCTCGCCTCCATTTGGTTGACTTGTTGTTGACTCATTCTTGGCATCAAGGTAGCCAACTTGTAGAATCTAGCCGAGAAGACAAATGAAATCGGAAGATGTTATATTTTCAACAACACAACGTTGACCCCCTCCACTAAGTTTGTGGTCATCTGACCATAACGAAAACCCTCGTCAAAACTTTGAGACCATTGCCACGACTCCATAGTACCCAGCCACTGTCGGAAAGATGTATTTGTTTGACCCTCCATGTCACTCTAAAGTCAAGCCATTCTTTGGCGAAAAATGTGTGGCTCTAGCTCGTGCGCTGTATATGTATTAGGAAAAGATAAGTTACAGTACTGCCTTAAAACATTAAAACTTATATTTAGAAGCTAAGGTAATCATTTACCCATTTTCACAACCTGTCTCTTCCAGTCTGCATTCTTATAATCTCGATGGAAGTTAGCCGCGATATGTCCGATGCAGTAAACAGATCTCCATGGTACACCGAAACACCTAATGGCAGCAATTAATCATTTTCCTTTATCGGAGATGATGCAAATATTATCGTTGCTAATTTCATACCTCCGCAGGTCAGTAAGGAATAATTTCCATGATTCCAAGTTCTCTTTATTTACGATGGCAAATGCTATCGAGATCACGTTCCTGTTGCCGTCTTGAGGAACCGCAAGAAGTAAGATCTGTGTATATTTTCCATATAGACAGGTCACATCCACTTGTACAAAAGGTTTGCAGTGGGGAAATGCGCGCACATATGGATCAAACGTCTAGAAAATTCGATAGAAAATTATTTTTCCCGGCTGTAGTTGATCATCTGGGCTGTAATAAGATATTGTCTGTAACTCAATAACAGTCCCCAGTACGTACTCCCGCATAATGGCTATCCATTCCTGTAGCTCGTTATACAACGCATTGAAATCCCCATACAATTGCTCCATTGCCATCTGCTTAGCTATCCACGCCTTTCGATATGATACTCGATACTGAAATCGTGCTTGCATTTTGGCTATCAGTACCGAAACTTTAATGGTCGATATGTCCTTCACCATTGGCATGATATACGTACAGTGTAACACCCCAAACCCGAGACCATCGCCGGTGTCGGACACGAGGGGTTAACGAGACAAATCCTCTTAAAGTACCGACCAATTTGGCATTTCTGGACAGGCTGGAAAACTGCGTCACCGTCGCCTTAAAAATCATATCTCGAGTTTCAAAACTTGGAAACTGGTTTTGTAAATTTTCCCTGAATTTAGACTCATATACCCATCCATGGATTTATTTTTAGAATTTTTGGTTGGGCCAATTGGTACAGTTTATTAGTTAAAGTCACCCATGTTACAGGGATCGACTGCTCTGACCTTCGCGCGTTACAACTTGAATATCTCTCTGTAAAGGGCTTTAATACTGGTGTCGTTTGTTTCTAATGAAACTAGACTCAAAATGGAATCTGTAAATATAAGGCATGACTCCTAATTCTTTCTGGATAATTTATGGTAAATTTTCAAAGTCGCGACAGGGGACCCAGAAACCGTTCTGGCCCTGTCTCACGAGAACTTTAATATTTCTCAGTATACTGCTCATATGGTCGTTTCGTTTCGTCCATATAAAAATAGATTCATCAAGGTTAAGTTCCATAATTTACTCACTATTTAATTCTACTTCTACTATTTTTAGTGATTTTTCAATCTCATCTCACTGCTGCTGTCCGCAACAGTTACTGCAGTAGACTATGCCAATTTCATGAATTTTTCCTTGGCCTTAATCATCCATCATACATGACACAAATTATGGCCACCTTATCAAAATTTGAGTTTCTAAGACTCGTGGCTATAGGTTCTAGCATCCCACTCGACGACCACATAGGCCATTTTCACATGGCTTAAAGTTTACAACCCACAATTCGACAAAATATAATAGCCTATACATGCCAAATGTTCTTCAACAACAAAAACAATACCACAAGATTTCAGCCGGTGTGATGACTTCAACGACGGTTCCGAGCACGCAAGAATACGAGTCCAAGAGACCTAAAATGGGTGACAAGAAAACACCGAGTGAGTTTACAACTCAGTAAGTCATAAGCATTCATCAATCCACTGATAAAGTTACTACTACATGTACAACAAATGAGGCTAGGTACTCGTCCATATCGAATCTATACCATAATACCTCGGACCTTTCGGTCCAATCTCGTACCAATTCATACATCCACATTTCATATTCTACACAACAAGATAATCGAAGCATTTTTTACACATTAACTCATTTTCCAGCACAACCATACAATTTCAATCATCACATAGATTTAAGGCTTACCAAATTCAACCCCAAGCATGAACGTATTCTCTATTCGTCATGAGCTCGAGGTACTTACCCGATCCGCTGTCCATACTCAATTCAATGGAGACACACCCTCCATATATATAGAGTACGCACACACAGTGCTTACTACTCGATTTCGCACACTTAGTGCCACGTAATTTAAGCCCGCACACACAAGGCCATACCCTCCGAGCTCGCACACCCAAGGTCAGTATTTTTCCAGCTTGCACACTTAGTGCCATATATTTCCAGCACGCACACTTAGTGCCGATCTCACCACCGCATACACACGTATTGCCAAGACACTTAGTGCCGAAAGCAAACTTTCTACACATTTCACTATTTCTTTTAAATTCAACAAATGTCATCACTCCATACACATACATTTTCATTTATATATATATATCATCCCATTAAACACAATTGTATATATTTTACAATCATTTAAGCAATATCAAATACGTGCTTAATGACTTACCTCGTGTTGGGTAAAATAGTTCCAAGTCGGCTACTCGATGACCTTCGTCTTTCCCTTGCTTGATTCTCCTTCTTTAACTCCTTGAGCTTAATCAATAAATCACTAGTTTAACCATCTTGCTAAACATTCATAATTCAACTACACATGCATATGTATGCTTGTATATTCGGCAACCATTCTTACTAATCGCCCATTTGGTCGATTATACACCTAACCGAATATGCACCAAAAACTTGATTTCAACATTACCTACATACTCACTTTAATGGCGAATATATATATATATGTACAATGTCAACTAACATCTTTTAATCACCTAATTTCATCTCATGAACATTTAATCAAATTTTCCCAATCTAGCATATATTTTCACATCCATTTGTAACATCATGTACAAACACATATACACATATATCAAAACACAAATTTTACCTATCATGCAACAAGCATAAATCGCACTTATGAGCATGCCATGGCGAATACATCCCACACCATCCCCTTTCAATTTTTGGTCATGGTTAAACAAAGAAAACTCCATGTCTTACTCAAGAATGCTAAAAGAAATTTCAAGAGTAGTCAATCCATCATTACATGTATCATCAACAAGCTTCACATTTAGCATGCAATGGCTTTAACACAATATCAACCTTGGCCAAATACCATTTCCATGGCATAACAAGGATTTGAACCATGGGCTAACAAGAACATCAAGTTAGCAACTAAAACATGCATGAATCTCATGACACAACCTCAAACATACCTTAATCTTGACACAAGTATGACCAAATCTCCTTCTAGTTCTCTTCTAAACCAAGCATGAAGCAAAAATCCTTCCTTTTTCCCTTAGTATTTTCAGCCAAGATTTGAGAATGGATGAACAAATTTTTTCATTTCTTTTCCTCTACTCACGGCAACAAAAGTGGGGGCATCCATGCTCATTTTTTTTTCATTTCTTTATTTTTTCTACATAATCCACTAACTAAACATGTTGGAAACATGTTCCCTTGCCCATATTCTTGTCATGGCGGCCACTCTTCCCTTTTTTGGGCAAATTGACATGCAAAACCACTCTTTTGCATGCATGTACTATTAGACCATTGTAAGATTAGCCTATCACCTTTCAACAATGTTTCATACAAGTCCATTTTAATAAATTCACATAGAAATGATCAAATTAATGCATGAAACTTTCACACATGCATTTATTAACATCATAAACATAGAATATAACTTTTAATTACTTATAAGACTCGGTTTAGTGGTCCCGAAACCACTTTCCGACTAGGGTCAAATTAGGGAAACTTGTAGAAAAGTTTCAAGATTCTTCTCCTACAATGTCTAACAATTTTTGCGTTAATCATTCCCTTCATATCATCCAACGAGACACTTCTATTAAATCTCATTGCTATTTGTTGCCGACATTCAAATATGCATCCAAGGTTGTAGTCAATATGATTCTATCAAAATAAACACATACGAAAAATTGATTATCCATCTTCAATACTCAATCTGTTAAAAAATAAACAAAATTTCTCAAAACAATTTCGAACAGCAAATAAGTTACTTAAATAAAAAATTAATTAATTAATATGCAATTTTTTTTATTCATAAGCTCAGACTTTTTCAGTTCCCATTTTGTACATGAACAACATTTATCTTTACATTTAACCACTTAAATTCAGCTCTACGTTTTCTTCCATCTCCGGTCCTGTTTCTTCATCTGGGAAATTCTCTACAATCCAATTTAGAAATTCTTAGTTCTCTTTATATTTATCTTCTACAATCCAATTTGGAAATTCCTCAGGATCTTCTAGCTCTTCAATCTTTATAACGGGTATTGAATATACAAGTTCTCTTGGTAATTTCCTAACAACTAATTTTTCCATCCATGGTTTGTCAAACACATTTTGCTTCTCAGTCAACTTTCGTGGACCTATACTTTGTCTCGCTATTTTCCTTGCTCCATAAGAGATTATAAATTTCGCGAAGTTTATAATTAGATTCCAATAGGTTCGTGGTACCGATGTCTTCTAAAGTTTTTCTAAAATGATTTGATACTCCCGTTCTATTAATGTCCCTCTAAAGGTTAAGTATTGCACTTTATTATTTCTAATCATTTCATGACCCTTCCACAACACTTTTTGTATCTTTCGATTTACGGTAATAAGGTGTTGAACAATGTCTTCTTCTGGTTTCATTCTGTAATCTTGTACTTCTCTCATCATCTTATCAACTTTCTCCCTTTGTGCTAAAGTTATTATCTCATCATGCAATACCAAATATGTTGCCATTTCTAACAATATGTATAATATAATTATTTTAGTTGTTATCACTAATTAACAATTACTTTATAATAGTTTTATTAACATAAAACTTTCAAATATATTAAAATAAAACATAACATTCACAATAAACACATAATTAATCTAAATACAAAACTTACTAAAAATCATATTAAACAAAATAACTTTTCAAACAAAACATAAAAATAACACTAAACAAACTATATAATACTAACAAAATATTTTTTCTTATCATAATCTATTCTATTTAAAAATAACATAAAAGAAGATACCTTTTATTTCTTTTCTTCTCCCTTTCTTCTTCTATAATCTTCTTTTTTTTTACTGGAATTTTTTTCTTTCTTTCTTCTCTTCTCTTCTCCCTCTCTTCTTCTGCAATTTTTTTTACTGCTGTATGGCTTCGTTTAACACTGAGGATTTAAATAGGGGTTTGGGGGTTGGGTGCCGCCTGTGCCATGTCAGCAATTGGTGCCGCCTCTGACAGAGGCTTCACCAATATTTTTATATTTTTTTCCTACTTCAGCTTTTTTTCAGCTTTTTACTGTTTCTATTTTTTTTTAACTGTATTTGGTAGATTCCAGGGTGGTCACACCACTGCCATAAGCGGCACCACCCTGGTCATACCATTTTCGTCGTTAGTTTTTGCCTTATGCCATGTAAGTATTTTTTTTATACTATATTAGTAAAAAACCCTAGGTTAGTATTTGGTGATGTATATCTTTTGTTAATATTGTACTATGCTTGTTCACCAGCAAAAAGCATAGATTAAAGACGCAAAAGTGAAAGCATAGAAAGGTAAGAGTCACGAGATTTTTCATGTGCATGTTGCAGACCAACGACCATTGTATGTTTTCACCGACTATTCGGGCAGTAGAGGAAGCTAGTAAATATAAGGGAATTATCAACACCACAAAACTTTTAGAACTCAGAGAGACCACGATGCACAATTAGCCGGTTGCAGCTAAACAGTCTCATGTCAGCTATCACACATCTCACTTTACAAAAATCATGCTCGTAAAATTAAAAAAAAAACGCTTCACAAATCTAATGATAATGAGGAGGAGGAGGAGGTTTGGATTCTTCTACCAGATCACCTTCAGTGAACAAGGCAATTACAAGATCAAAAGAAAGTTTTATAGCTCCTGCATTTTGGTCTTTTTCAAAAAGATCAAAAGAAAGTTTTGTAGCTCCTACAGTTTGGTCATTTTCAAACACCATTAATAAAATTCACAATTACCTACAATTCATTAATTAATGGTTTGAGATTAGTCCTAGATTTGTTGTTTTTTTTTCTCAAAATTAAATGATACCCATTTCCATTTTCGGTCCAAATTGAATTCAGAATATAATAACACCCCGCTTGATCGTTTCGTTCACTTGTATTTTGCTTGTTGTTTCCCTAATCGATACCACAAAAACATACAAAATTTTCACAAAGATGTAAACCCCCCAATCATCATTTATCTTTTCTGTAAAGGCTCCAACTTTCTATATGTAAATACCACAACCACCCGACATTTCCCAAGAGATTTTTTTTTCTTTATCGATAATTGGTGTTATTTTAGGTGGAGTAGAAATGGATAAGATAAGGGAATACATTATGGGAGAGCAGCAAGCCGACAAAATGGCAGCTGCCTCTGAACCCAATGTGGTGCAGCAGCCTGTCTAAGTATCCATGGATGATGTAGCTGAAGACAAGAGCTTAATCCCACCAATCTCTCAAAGTATATATGCTTTCTCTACTATCTTATAAACACATGTCAATACTATTGGTTGCATGCATGTACTAGGAATCATAATGTTAACGGAAAATGTTAGTTGGTGTAATTAGTCTGGTTGGAATAGGAAATTTTCAACCGTTCGGTTTCACAGGCTGCAAGCATCATTTATTATTATCTGGCTTCACTATATGTTAAAAATGGCAGAAGTTACAGCAGCACCAGATAAAAAGAAAAGTCCAAACAAAAGAGGTAGATGTCGACATAGGCTTATTTATTGAGTAAACTACCATCAATGTTACTAAATATTAATATGTGTTGATTATATTAATACGTGTTGATTACTTAATTTTAAAAAAGTTATAAAATAGTAAAAAAATTATTCTAAAATTTTTATTTAAGTCATTACGTTGGTAATTTTTTTTTTTTAGAAATCAGCCAGTGAGCTCAAAGTGACACTTCGAAGATCAGTATGATAAATTAGTACCTACCAACGAGTAGTAGAACTTATCTTAGATCCAAATTAATCAAACGGTCAATGTTAAAGATTGGAGAAGAAAGTTTTTTGGATTTTAGTTTACAGATTCATCACATTTAAAGCTATTTCATTAAAAAAACTCAACTGTAGAAGATAAGAGAAAAAAAGCTTTCGATAGTTGTAGGTATTGCAAACAGAAAAGACAACGCAACAATGATTTTAACAATTCAATGACTTAAATAAAAACTTTCGAATAATTCAATGTTATTTTGCTACCTTTGAACGTTAAGTAGTTTAGTAACCTTGTAATTACTTATTTGAAAGCATCTATGTTGGAAACTAAATTTATTTGCCTCAAATCCAAATCAACTAAAGAGAATTGAAGTAACATTTTTCTTTCAGATCAACCGAGAGTTCACACATTAAAAAATATTAAACTCGCATCCAAATAAAAAAGTTGATGTTTGTGATAAGAAAAATTGGAAAACAAGGCGGTAAGGTATGGTGAGAAAGTGAAAAACATAAAGGCTAGAATCCATTAACAGTTAGAAGAAAAAAAAGCAGTAATTGAAGCCAAGAAAGCGAAAGATTTTCTCAAGATAACAGAAACTGCAGCCAAATTTCGTGGTATTGGATATACACCAAAGAAATTTCTTGGGTGTTTCAGCTCTTCCCTTGTGGGCTTCGTAATATTGTTGTACATCAAATTTTATGTGTGAAATAATACATTGATTCTCTATCCATAAATTGTAATTTTTAAAACTTAGACTTGCTATGTTGTTAGAGATCGAATGTCAAGTATAAATGAGTATCTGGATTCAAAAAATTTATTCAGATATGACAATTGCCAAGTACATGTTTTGAACTTTCAAATATACAATACAAAGTCTTTTAAAAGCCAACTGTTCTCTTATAATGGATTATATTACTTTTTTAGCTTGAATTTGACAATTATTTTTATATTGGGGTTTAAAATTTTCTTTCATTCTTACAGTTGTTCTTGGCGCTCGAATTTTTTTAAAGAAGTTAAGTCTTGAATTAGGCTATTGTTCCCACATTAGAGCTTGAATTATTTTTTTGTCCAAGTTAGCGCTTAAAAATCCTAAAGTTGGCCCTAGTGTGAGAATAATTGTCAAGTTCAAGCCTCAATATGAGAATAATTGTCAAGTTTAGGGACTAATTTGGATAAAAAAAGTTCAAGCCCTAATGTGGGAATAATTATCAAGTCCAGGTATTAGAATAATTGTCAAGTTCAGGGACTAATTTGGATAAAAAAAGTTCAAACCCTAATGTGGGAATAATTATCAAGTCCAGGGCCTAAATTGAACAAAAAAAGTACCTAATTCAGACCCTAATGTAGGAATAATTACCAAGTATAAGATCTAACTTAAATAAATATATATATATAAAATCCCTAAGAATAATTACCAGATTTAGGAATTATAAACTATTGTTACTATTAATTAATGGTTACTGATTCTACCATCATTTTTTTTCTATAAAAATATATATATTGCAAAGGAAAAAAGATATTAACCTATAAAAAAATATAAACGGGAGATACTAGGTGAAGCAAAACCTTATTAATCTCCGTTCTTCCATGAAAGATAGAACTCCCTATTATTAAGTAATCATAAATCCAAAAATGAATTATAGGGATGGAGCTTTGATTTCGTATCCTTAATAACCGTAAATCCATATCCTCCATCATTTTTTTTGCTTTACAAAATTTACCCCTTTAATCTGCCTTTATAAACCTTACTTAACCAAGCCAAAAACACATATCCTGTTGTTTTCCATTGAAGCATTTCCTCTATAGGTTTTTACTTTTTAATCCCTTTTCCTCATTTTTGCAACAACTTTTTTTTTCCATTGCACATATAATTTAAGAGGAAAATGACTTTCAGTGGAACAACAGAGAAATGCAAGGCTTGTGATAAGACTGTTCATGTTATTGATTTATTAACAGCTGATGGCATTTCTTATCATAAGACTTGCTTCAAATGTAGTCATTGCCATGGTGTGTTGGTGGTATATTTCTTCTTTTAATCCCTACCTCTTTTTTTTTCATGAATTAAAATTAGATAGTCACATTTCTTTTTATAAACAGATGGGAAACTATTGCTCAATGGATAGTGTCCTGTATTGCAAGCCACACTTTGAGCAACTTTTCAAGGAAACTGGCACTTACCAAAATAAGAATGCAAAACCCTCCTCTGAAAATTCGAATGGAACGGTACTTTACTGCTTTTCGAAAATAAGGTTATGGATATTGAGATTCGAATTTACATATTGATTATTTTTGCAGGGAAAGGCTCCTAGCAAATTTGCATCATTCTTTTCTGGTACACAAGACAAATGTGGTGCCTGTAAGAAAACTGCATACCCCTTAGAGAAGGTGACTATTGAAGGAGAAAACTACCATAAATCATGCTTTAGGTGTTCACATGGAGGTTGTGTGCTCACACCATCAACATATGCTGCATTGGAAGGATTCCTTTACTGTAAGCATCACTTTTCACAACTCTTCAAAGAGAAAGGCACCTATGCTCATCTTACAGAGACATCTACTTCAAAGAAAAGTTCAGCTGCACCTTCACCTGAAGTAAGGTCTGAAGCTGAATCAGATTCCGAATCAAAACCAAAAGAAGATGAATCACAACCTAAAGCCGAAGCAGCAGAAGAAGAAATAGAAGCATAAAGCTAGTACTGGAATACTCATTAAACCTTCAAGGGAAATCTTTAAACGCAAGCAAATTTTAAGTGTAATGAGACGTAGGGAGGGTCTTGTGTACGGGGTAATTTTTTTTCAGGGTTCAAATTTTCACCATTGCATGGCAATCAAAATCAATTGAATTCATTCTTTCATTGCTTTACATGTTTGTTTCAAATCTCTTACTCTCTCTTTCTTTTCCTTTTCTTTGCTAAGCACTTTCTTCCAAATCAATACTTAATAGGAAATTTATAAAATATTTCTCAAATAAAGAAAATGTAACACTCTATTGATAAATCTAATTGGGTTAAATCATTCTTGAGGTCTAAATTTGGCAACTTTTTCCACATTTTGGCTTAAACTAGACATGTAACACCCCTAACCCGTATTCACTGCCAGAACAGGGTTTCGAAGCATTACTACCATTTGCAGATCACTTAAAATTTTTTTTAAATACTTACCGATTCAATGCATCATATAAATAAATATATTACCATTCAATAAACAGTTTGGCACTTATATAAGCATCAGACAACAACATTGTTAGTATACTTGCACATATCTCATATAAATTCAACATTGATATATCTATTTTCTCTATATATCGCACTTGAGTTTAATAATAGTCTCAACTTACATAATTTCCTTGTATCAGCATATCAAAGATAATCATATATGTACATGTCATGAAACATATCATGCTCTTACCGTTTCTTCATAAGCATATATCATTCATTTCATTATATCAATATTTCATGCTCCATCATTTCCATATATTTTATGTATATTTATTCCGGTAATAGCTTATATCTCAACATAAATTATATTCCATGTACTTATAGTTATTTCATTTATCTGTCTTCATAATTATTTCATACAACTATTTTGTACATATATTTCCATATGACCAGTTCTTGTAAACATTTCACATAACCATTTCATATAATCATTCGTCATCTGATACATATTACCTGATTATCAATTGTTCAACAGATGTCATAGCGTCTCCCATCCACGGTCTTATTTATCTTTGACATGATGCCATAGTGTCTTTCAACTATGGTCTTACTCATTTTCTGTCATGTTGCCATGGTATCTTTCAACCATGGTCTTGTTCATTTCATATCACATTGCCATGGTATCTTTCAACCATGGTCTTGTTCATTTCATATCACATTGCCATGGTATCTTTCGACCATGGTCTTACACATTTCATATCAGAGAGCACACTTCCGCGAACCTCATCCTTACAGTGGGATTACCAGTCCAGGCTAAATCCCCTGCAACGACAATTACTCTAATGAGCTTGGATCTGAATTACCTGTCCAGGCTAAATTCAGACCCTAATTTGGATTACCCGTTTGGGCAAAATCCATTTTACGCGTATTCTTCGGGAGGGCTATATCAGAATAGGATCACCCGTCCGGGCTAGATCCTTTTTACCGTCAGTTCCTTTTCAGAGATCCATCGAATTTTCTTTTCATTCAACCGGGATTTCTTCCCCTTTTTATGAAATATATCAATGTTTCATCAATTTTCATACAATGAACATTCAAATTATTTTCACATCAATAACATACATTTCAAGCATTTAAAAATATAATTCAAGTTACACGAACTTACCTAATTGCTTGTTTGTGTTTATAATTTCATTAATCCGATATCTTTTCTTTTCCACGATCAAGTCTCATATTTGAGTCATTCGGATCTTTATAAATAAATTTGATCATCATTTTCATTCATTTCATATTCTAATGCATTTAATTAATGCTCTAGGCAAAAATACCATTTTGCCCCTAAACTTTTAATTAATGATGATTTCATCCTTAGGGTCAGGAAAATAAAATTCTTGCAATTTAATCCTTATTGCCATCTATTATTCTCATATGTATTGATAACAGTCCATGAATTCTATAAAATATCAGAATTTTCCATAATTTCAACACTTTTCAATTTAATCCCTAAAACAAGTTTTCCCCCGATCTTAAACTAAATTAATAATTTCATTCAATTTTGTAATTTAAATAATAAAATAATCCATTTCATGCAATTCGGTCATTTTTGACATTTTTTTTACAAAATTGCCTATAAATTTTTACTTTTATTCAATTTAGTCCCTGAGCCTAAAATATACAAATTAGCCATGCTAGATGAATATTCATACATATTTTTCCTCCTCCTCCTCTCCATTCCACATCCTTAATGTAGATAACACACTTGTCAGTAACATTATCCATAATTTTTATTATTTACTTTTATGAATATTCAAGTTGTCTATCTGCGTCATAGTCACTAAATTATTTATATCTGGAGCTATAGAACTCAAAATTAAGATCCAATAATTTTTCATGAAACTAGACTTATATATATTCTTACCATAAAATTTTCAAAATTTTTTGTTTAGCCAATAAGTACAGTTTATTCTTTAAAATTACCCCTGTTCTGCTGTCTGACAGTTCTGGCCCTTCTTCACTAAAAATTAATTATCTCCTCGTACAGAATTCAAATGATGTTCCCGTTTGTTTCTTTTGAAAATATACTCATTTAGGATTCTAAAAATATAAATTTAAACCCATAATTATTTTTATCCAATTTTTTATGATTTTACAAAGTCGGAACAGGAGAACCCGAAATCATTCTGACCTTGTCTCACAAAATTCATCATATCTCATGATTTAAAATTCCATTTCTTACATAATTTCTTATATAAGAAACTATACTTAATAAGATTTAATTTCATATTTTATTCATCCTATAATTAGATTTCTAAAATTTTTGATGATTTTTCAAAGTTAGACTACTGCTGCTGTCCAAAACTGTTTTAGTACAAGATATTAATTACCATGTTATAACACCCTTATTTTCTTTTTCTACACCCTTTCTCATCACTTTCTCTTATTTTCTCTTCACTAACATATCAAGAACATAGGACCTTATGTAAGAAAACTCTACTATAACATTATATCCATGCTTTCTCAATAATAACAAACTTAAAAACATATTGAAATCTTGATATACTTACCTTGTTCTATTGATACTAATCTTTAACTTGATTTTCTCTCTCCTCCAGCTTCTATTTCTTGAATCCAACTTGATATTCTAACTCCCCATGGTCTCCTTAACATTTTTATCTCTTAGTAGCTATGGAAATTCTTTTGATTTCTAGATGAAAATGGTGAATTTTTGGTGGAAGGACCAAATTGTAAAGAAAAGAAAATTTCTTTCTTTTCCTTCTCTTCTAACGTTGGTTGCATGCATGGAAAGATGATGAAAATTCTTCATCTTTCCTTCCTTTTATACTAAATAATTAATAATAAAATAATAAAATATCTCATTAAAATAATATATATCTAATTAAATAATCATAAAATATCATCAACATCATCATTACTTTCTAGATTTCTCTCTCTTTCAATTGACCATTTTGCCCTTTATTATCTTTTAAAATTCCATCCTTGAGTCATCATTTAATTTGGATAAATTGCAATTTAGTCCCTCATAGTTCTTCACCTATTCAATTTGGTCCTAATTCATCTCTTTTCCTTAGTTTCTAGATCATTCCACTCTTAAAATATTTACACTATTGGTCCTTCAAATTTTTCATATTTACACTTTTACAACACAATTTTTGAGTATTTACTCTTGTGCAACAAAAATTTTCTCACTTTTACAATTTAGTCCTTTCTTGAATTAATATATCATAATAAACTTCTCAATATTGACATAACTCAAAATTTCCCTTTTTGTCACTTTATTTCCTTATTTTACTATATCAAGGATAATATCTTACTGTAAAAATTTTCAAGGTATTACAAGACAACTGTTCCTACATTGGGTGTAACAGCCTAATTTTCAATGGTGTAGGAAACAATGATTCGAGATCACTAAATCCGACGAGAGAGTTGAAAATTTAATAAATTAATACCTATGAGTCAAGTGTGACTATAGAAGTATTTTTTTAGTGAATTTTGTGATTTAAAAAAATTAATTAAGTAAATCGGGTTGAAAATGAGGTATCGAGACCTCAGAATCATAAACCGAGTCATAAATATTTTTATAAATATTTATGGAGTGTTATTAAGTTAGTATTAAATTTTCGTTAGAAAATTTTAACGTTTGACTAGTCAATTAATAAAAAAGGACTAACTTGAAAATAGTGCAAAATTATATGAGCTGGAAATTTTGCAAATTAAACATATAAAATAAAGACAAAATTGAAAAATCTAGAGATATCATCATTTTTCTTCAGCAAAAACGCCACGAGAGGTCTAGAAGTTGATGGTTTTTCATATTTTGACATATATGAGTTCAATTTTTACTTTTTCTTAGTAATTTTTATGTTTTTGTGACTTTTACAATTAGGTCCAACTATCTAATTCATTAGTTTTTGATTTTATGGGTGACTTTAAAAGTTACCATGAATAAGTGTTGTATGATTATGGTGAATTATTATGGAATTGAAGTTCTTATTTTATTATATGATGATTTTATTAAGTAATTTTGATAGAAATTGATTTTAGGACCTAATTGTGAAAAAGTTGTGAATTAAGGTTTTGATGCTGAAATTATGTTTTTCAAAGGTTTTGTAGTAGCTTAGAATGAATAAATAAAGTGTTAATTGAGAAAAATTAGCTCAATTTTTGGGTTAATTGAGTAGGGACTAAATCGTAAAAATTGTAAAATTTGGGGCAAAAGTGTAATTTTGAGAATTAAAGGGTATAAACTGTGAAGTAGAGTAAAATTTAAATGAATGCTAATAAATGAATGATTTTACAATTATAGATCAAGAACCCGAAGTGAATCGTGGAAAAGAGAAAATAGCCGATTAGTCCCTGAACTTGTATGACTTTTGCGAATTTGCCCAGGAAAGTTCATATGGCTAAATTTAATTTTTTGATATGAAAATTTCATGAATGATATAGTATATTATTTGATATTTGTAAAATGATATTTGAATAAAAGTACAAATTAAGTGAAACAACGGATTTGAGTACTTTCATTCATTGGCTAAGACCAATTGATGGAAAAAACCAAGGTTGGACCATGGCAACATGTGATATGTGATCCGTATAAGACCATAGCTGGGCTATGGCATCGGTGTGATGTGATCATGTGATTTCGTATAAGACCATAGCTGGACTATGGCATCGGTGTGATGTGATCATGTGATTTCCGTATAAGACCATAACTGGGCTATGGCATCGGAGAGATGTAATTATGTGCTTCCGCATAAGACCATATCTGGGATATGCCATCGGTGTGATATGTGCTACTGTATAAAACCATATTTGGGTTATGGCATCAGTGTGATATGTGATCCGTGTAAGACCATGGCTGGGCTATGGCTTCGGTGTGTAATATGTGACTATGTGCAAGACCATAGTTTTACTATGGCATTGTGATAACGAAGTACTTAATTCCGTAACCGTTCCCTAATTTGACTATGAAAGTAAATGAAAAATGGGCCCAAAAGATCAAGAATTGGTGAATAGTGACATTGAAACCAATCAAATGAGTTTATTAATAATTTTGTGATTTACAGGAAGATTTAGTGAAATTAAATGTTATATGATTATGTGCAATGTTCGGTAGGATTTATTTTTTTATGCCTATGAGCTTACTAAGCTTTCATAAGCTTACTCTTGTATGTTAAATGTTCTTTGTAAATTGACGTGAAATCGGTGGATCGGATCAACACATTAGGGCACACTATACAGATTATTTCGGTAAATTTTATTATGCAACTTAAGGTTTATATGGCATGTATAGGGTTTAATTGAAAGGAAGTGAATGTGTTATAAACTTAGTTATCAATATTTTTCATTAAAATAGTTTTAGACAGCAGTAGTAGTCCAACTTTTAAAAATCACCAAAAATTTTGGAAATCGACTTAGAGGTTGAATAAAATATGAAATTAAAGCCTATTAAGTCTAGTTTTACATAAAAGAAATGGTGTAATCAAAATAATTTCATATTATGAGATATTTGAATTTTTGTCAAACAAAGCCAGAATGATTTCGAGTTCCCATATACTAACTTTGGGAAATCATAATAAATTGAAGAAAAATAATTAGGGGCTTAAATTTATATGCTTAAAATCCTTAATTAGTATATTTTCAAAAGAAACAAACGAGAACATTATCCAAATTTCGTATAAGAAAATAATTAATCTTTAGTGAAGAGGGGTCAGAACTGTCTGACAGCGAAACAGGGGTGACTTTGAAGAATAGACTGTACTTATTGGCTAAACTAAAAATTCTGAAAATTTTATGGTAAGAATATATTTGAGTCTAGTTTCAGGGAAAATTAGTGAAACTTAATTTGGAGTCCTTTAGCTCAAGATATAAATAATTTAGTGACTATGACTCGAGAAGACAGCTTGACTGGAATATGAGCAAATAGTGGAATTATGTGTAGTTATTCTATAAACTCCGGCAACATCCTGTAACCCCATTTTAGCGACAAATGTGGGTTACGGGTGTTACATTGGGGCTTCAACTTTTTTTTCTAAGTTAGTCCTTAAACTTGGCAATTGTTCCCAATTTGAGCCTTAACTAAGCAATTGTTCCCACATTGAGGCCTGAACTTTAAGGCTTTTAAGGACTAACTTTAACAAAAAAAAGTTTAAGACCCGTTGTAGGAATAATTGCCAAGTTTAAGGCATAAATTGAACCCCCCCAAAAAAAAGGCTACAGTATGGAAACAATTGCCAAGTTTAAGACCTAACTTGGACACAAAAAATTCAAGTCCCAATGTGGGAAAAATTGTCAAGTTCAAGCCCCAAAAAGTGATTTAACCCAATCTAATTTAACCTTAGGTATTGTTGATACAATGTACAACAAGGAGAAGGGTGTGGTGATGCTGAAGAGGCTAATTCACCTTAAGAGGTGGAGAGCCGAAAAAGATAAGAGAATAAGAAGAAAACAGAGGAGAAGGCTGAGGAAGATAAATGCTTAAGGGTTGCTGAAGGGTTCTAAAACCCCCTTTCTCATCATTTGGAATGGTATTTATAGGAAAAGCCCTCTTTTTTTGCTAGTGCAACCTAAAAAGTCATTATAAAGGAGGTTTCCATCATGGAGTACATGAAGGGTGTCTATCATGGATCCTATTCTATTAATCATTTAGGTAGTACGAAGTTGTTAAGCACAAATGGTTCACATTGACAGAGTTCTCACTGAAAAATGGATTGCTAAACCATGATGAGTAGGCAACTACGCAAGTAGGGAGGTGTTTCTCGTGTTTAGTGAATGGTCTGCATCAGTCTAGGATGGTGGATTATCCGAGGACAATCTGGGTGAATGGAGAGGTGTAGGTTCCTTTCTGTTGCCCACATAAGGTTTTCTAGATTTGCCACATGTTAAGCTCGGGTGGTAAGTGTAACAATTGTCCCCTTTTTAGTCGAAAAATAGGTTATAAAGTAGCTTGCTTTGAGACATTATTGTCCAAAAGTTGTACAATAGTGTGGAATAACCAGAGGTATGCCAACATAGTAAATATGGATAGTACATCATTTGAAGCTGAAGGATCACCATAAGACTTATTGAATACTCCTCATCAATGCTAATTAGAACTGACTATGTTTGGGGGATTGAAACAATGATCAACAACTGGTTGGGGACGATAAATGTTGAGTTATTATTGGCCGCAAAGTTATGAAGTGAAATAAGGCAATTCTGAAGGAGTCACTATATATACTTTGTCTCTTTGTTTGAAACACAATTTTGCTGCTTGAAATTCTTAAATTTTCTTTCTACAATCTCGCTTTTGTATAATGATTTTTATCGGCAATATCTATAACAGCCTAATTTTCAGTGGTATCAGAACAGTGATTTGAGATCACTGAATCCGACGAATGAGTCAAAAATTTAATAAATTAATATCTACGAGGCAAGTGTGAATATAGGAGTGTTTTTGAATTAGTGAAGCGAGTGATTTAAAAGAATTAATTAGGTAAATTGGGTCGAGAATGAGGTATCGAGACCTCGACTTCATAAATTGAGCCATAAATATTTTTAGAAATATTTATGGAGTGTTAGTGAGGTAGTATTAAAATTTCGTCACAAAATTTTGACGTTTGGGTGGTTAATTAAATAAAAAGGACTAAATTGAAAAAGGTGTAAAAGTTGCAAAAAGATTAAATAGCTCAATTGTCAAATAAGGAAGGACCTAAAGTGCAAATAAGCCCAAAAGAGATATTTTGGGCGGCAATAGCTGAGAAAAATCAGGAAAAGGGGTGAAATAAGGGCAAAATTAGAAAATTGTCAAAATTAGCTAAATAAAAATGGGACCAAATTGGAATATTTAGAATTCTCTTCATTTTTCTTTATTTTCATCAGCTGAAAAACAGCCATGAAAGAGGGTTCAAGCTGGTTTTCATTCTCTAGCTACATGTAAGTTTAATTCTTGCTTTCTTCTAGAAATTTCTATGTTTTTGGACTTTTACAATTAGGTCCAACTTACTATTTAATTAGTTTTTGATTTCATGGTTAATTTTTAAAGTTGTTATGGATGAGTTCTGGAATAATATGATGAATAAACATAGAATTGAAGTTTTAATTTAGATATATGATAATTTTATCAAGTAAAATTTATGGAAATTGATTTTATGACCTAATTGTGAAAATGTTTGGAATTAAATTCTAGTGCTGAAATTATGATTTCCAAAGGTTGTAAAGTAGTTTAAAGAGATAGAATAAAGTGTTAATTGAGAAAAATCAGCTCAACTGAGAGGCTAATTGAGTAGGGATGAAATTGTTATTTATTAAAAGCTTAGGGGAAAAATGGTAATAAACAGCTTGCACTAAAACAATTTTAGACAGCAGCAGTAGACTAACTTTGAAAAATCACCATAAATTTTATAAATCGAATTAGAAGATGAAAAAAATATAAAATTAAAGCTTATTGAGTCTAGTTTCTCATAGAAGAAACGGTGTAAGTAATGAATTTGTAAATCATGAGATATAATGAATTTTGTGAGACAAGGTCAAAATAAATTCGGGTTCCCCTATTCTGACTTTGAAAAATCATAAAAAATTGAAAAAAAATAATTAGAGGCTTAAATTTATATGTATAGAATCTTGAATGAGTCTATTTTCAATAGAAATAAATGGGAACATCATTAGAATCCTGTAAGAGGAGATAATTAATTTTTAATGAAGAAGGGTCGAAACTATCAGATAGCAGAACATGGGTGACTTTAAAGAATAAATTGTACTTATTGGTTAAACTAAAAATTCTGAAAATTTTATAGTAAGAATATTTGTGAGTCTAGTTTCAGGGAAAATTAGCAAATCTTAATTTGGAGTTTCGTAGCTCCATATATAAATAATTTAGTGACTATGACACGGGTGGATAGCTTGAATATTCACATAAGTAATTAGTGAAAATTATGGATAAGCTTACTTACAAGTGTAACGTCCCCTAACCCTATACAGTCACTGGAACAGGGTTACGGGACATTACCAGTCAGTACAGTCCAATTCCTGTTATTAATTAAAATAAATATTCACACACATCCTAGTTTTAAGATGTCGTCCCTTTAATAGGCCCTTGCGGTCCAATATGAACAGTAAATTCAATTCGGGACTAATTTAGAATCACTACGAATTTTTAGTAAATTTCAAAATTCATACTACATACCGTTGCCAACCATAATTTACTCATTTCATCAATACTTCTACAACCTAAATGACTCTCATTAAACATCCTGGGTACATGCCATTATCAATACTCAACATACTTTACCTTAATGAATTCGGGATTGTCTTGGGATGCTAATTCAACGTACTATCTTTACTTAACTTGCGCACGGAAACAAACCGTACGCTGAGTATGGCATACTCAGTGGTATTTCTATAATCCGAACAATTAATAATATAACAAATACTTAAGATCATAATAACAATTAAAATTATTCAATTATTTATTCATAGATAAATTTCAACTACTTACCATACAAATTTTATACAAATCATATAATAAACACAATAACATAATTGTTCAATTCTTAACTAAATCCATTATTATTTACTCCATTCTTTCACTTACTACTCGGTATAGCTTTCCTTAATTTACTCACAATTCAATATCATTAAACTATATTCAACTAATCACTTATCAATCATATTCCATTTTAATTCATTTCAATAACAGTCAATTTCATTTATATTATATCAACTTACTTTCCCTGATAGCTTTCAGTATATACATACGATTCATATATCTCAAATCACATTTCAATTCATCAAGTGGCATCATATATCATCAATTCGAACTCCAATCATTTCATGAACCTTTGGTTCATATTTTCAATTTCATATCTAAATTTTCAATTCTCAATTCAATTTCTCGTTTCATTTCAATAGCTTGATCAATCAAATTTATTCGATTTATCTTTCACTTATTTACCCTTATTAACAAACCCAGACTTTGACGGATACACGGATTCCAATCCCAAACACACCAGTACGACACATTGTGCCTAAAACGGTACATAGTACCGATCAAGATATCGACACATAAAGTGCCCGACACGACACACGAGGTGCCTGATCGACACACGAGGTGCCTGAAATACGACACATAAAGTGCCTGATCGATAAAGCCGCAAATCCGTACACTTCCATTCCTATGGCATGCCAATTATATCCGACTCAAATTCGACTAGTTAATAAGGTATTTCATTCACTTTCTCAATTTAATAATTCTTTCATCAATATACCATTCGATAATCACATATATTCACCCATTTTCACAATTCATACAATTTCATTCAATTCAACAATATATTTCAATTATTGACATTAATTCATAATTCAATACAATTCAATTCACTTTTCAATATCAAATATTCAAATATCATAATCTCATATATTCATATCAATTTCCTCATATTTCCAATCAATATATTTTTCAATATAACATTCATTCAATATTCAAATTTCTACATAAATCATGTATATTATATAATTCAATCAATATAAATTCAATCAAAATAATTTCAATCAATATAAATTCAATAAATTCATCGCATACCAAAATCAATCCATTCCAATTGTAAAACATCATAATTCTAACACTAACAATTGCCATATGTATATAAATATAACAAATAATAACTAAGTTTGGATTATAGAAATACAAACCGTAATTTTCGAGCTAACTCCCGTTGACTTTGTCTTGTCCTTTCTTAGCCGAGATTTCCGGTACCACATTGACTACGAAATTAATACAATTCATAATCATTAATACATTGCTAATTCATATCTTGAGTTACAGAATTCTAAATTAAGATCCGCTAATTTTTCCTGAAACTAGACTCACAAATCTTCTTAGAATAAAATTTTCAGAATTTTTGGTTTAGCCATTAAGTACAGTTTATTCTTTAAATTCACCCCTATTCTGTTGTCTAACAGTTTCGTCCCTTCTTCACTAAAAATTAATTATCTCGCAATGCAGAACTTGGATAACATTCCCGTTGATTTCTCCTGTAAATAGACTCATTAGGGATTCTAAACATATAAATTTAAGCCTCTAATTATTTTTTCTTCAATTTTTGGTGATTTTCCAAAGTCAGAACAGGGGAACCCGAATTCATTCTGACCTTGTCTCACAAAATTCATTATATATCATAATTTACAATTCAATTGCTATATCGTTTCTTCTATAAGAAACTAGACTCAACAATATTTAATTCCATATTTTATTCATCCTCTAATTCAATTTCTACAATTTTTGGTGATTTTTCAAACTTAAACTACTGCTGCTGTCCAAAATAGTCTTAGTACAAAATGTTGATTTACTTTAATTTCAATTTAATTCTAACTAAATTCACTTACTTTTCTATCTTAATTCGTACTTTATTTCTACTCAATTTTTAACCAAACTTAGACATAATTATCTATTTTTCATCATAAAACCATAATTTCAAAATTCTTTCAATTTAGTCCTTAAAGCATAAAACTTATGAATCACTTTACAATTCAATCCTTGTATCATTTTTAACTTGAATTTCTATCAATTTAGCCCTTAATTCATCATTTTATTTAACATGGACAATATCTAGAAATCTAATAACTATCAAAATATCAACTTAATTTCATCAAAACTTTGTTCTAAAACTTCTAAAACATCAAAATTAAGTAAAAGGGCTTGATTGACTTACCTATTAAAGCTTAAAGCTTCAAACCTTCAATTTTCCCTTTTCTCCCTTTCTTTCTTTCTTTTCTCCCCTGCTCTCTGTTTCGTTCCATTATGTTTCTATTTCCTTTCATTTGCTTCTTTATTTTATATATATAATATAATATAATATAATATAATATAATATAATATAATTAAAACATAAAGTATCTTTATTATATAATAATATAATAATATAATAATATACTAAACATAAAAAAAATCTTAGATTTTCTTCACGATAAACCGCCTCAATTTATACTTTTGTATAATTTCCTTTTAGTCCTTTTTATTTTCTTTTAATCTATAATTCAACTTTTACCTCTTATTCAATTTGGTCCTTTTACTTAATTACTCTTAATTAAATTAAATTCATTTAATTAAACTCTAATTAACTACTCATTTTACTTTACGAATCCATTTTTCAGAAACGGAGACCCAAAAATACACTTTTTCGGTAACGGTAAAATTCGGTTCGTTACAACAAGTGTGTTATTTATATCAAGGATGTGGATGGAGAGGAGGAGGAGGAAAATAAAAATAATATATATATATATATATATGTGAATGACTTGTGTATAAATTAATCACATGCCCGATTATAATCAATAAATGTTGAATTAGAAATGATATAATGTTTTATTTGGAATATTTATTATGAAATTATAATTATCGTTATAATACAAAAATCAAACTTATGAGTTTGTATAACTAAATTTTAGTGACCATTTGTTAATTTTATGAATTTCATGATGTGTTATTTCATATGCATTGATGATAAAATCGTTAATAATGTAAAAGCATGAAAATTGAATAAATGATCAAATTGAACACTTCAGTTCAGTGACAAGATGAATTGACGGAAAAGACAATGGTTGATCCATAGAAAAGTGTGAAACGTAGGTATGGTATCATCTATACCAAGTTGTGAAATGTAGGTATGGTATCATCCATGCCGAGTTGTGAAACGTAGGTATGGTATCATCCATGCCGAGTTGTGAAACGTAGGTATGGTATTATATATACTGAGTCAAGAACGTAGATATGGCATTTCCCATACCGAGTTGTGAAATGTAGGTATGGTATTTCAATAAGGAAAACCATACTGAGTTGTGAATCGTGGCACTGAGCAACGATGTATGAATATGGAATATGTTTGACAAATGTGTTCATTTATAATTATGGAATTATGTACCTTATGTGTGTTATTTGCATAAAGATGATATTTCAAATACTTTGGTGAGTAAAGCTTAAATATGAAACAGTATGAAACTGAGACAAGTTGTTATGAAAATATATTTAAATTATCTGTAAGTGATTCGTACTCCTCGATAATGCCTCGTACTCTATTCCGGCGACGGATACTGATAATGCTCTAGAATAACGTATTTTTATGTATTAATCATGTGTTTATTCTGGGCTTGATCCTACTAATTTGAGCTATTTATGTCTTTTTATCGATTAGGGACTGATTTGGAGGCAAAAGCAAAATTAAGGGACAAAAGTGCGAGCATGGAAGACACAAGGACTAAAAACGCAAAAAGAAGAGATTTTATTTTATAAGACTCCATTTTATTTATATTAGGATAATTAGTATTAATATAATTATTAAGATTATTTAATTTTAGGATTTAATTTTAATTATCTTTATTTATCTTTTTAGAATTTAAGTTAAATTAGACTATGTCCATAGCACTGTAAATAGGGGGTGAAGTGGCTCTATTTGGAGGTGTTCATCTTTTTCTGTAAACACTCTCCCCCTGAAAGTCTAGGCTTTTGTTTCTTCATATTTTCTTTCAATAAAATTTCCTTTTTCCTTTTTATATTTATTTTCTTTTCCACCATTATCATGAGCCACTAAAACCCATCTAGCCGAAGGTTGTCAATATTCCCCAAAAAGGGTTCTTGAGGCCTAGAATCCGTATTTAGCCTTCTCGCCAAGTATTCATCGTTTCTCCGCACTACGGGCTGACGCTTTCGTCCATGGTCCTTAAGAAGTAAGCTTTTCAGCATATGCAAAGGCGGCCGCTTTGTATGTTTTGGAAGGATTGCACAGTCGGTTCGGTAACTTACTACGTCAAAGGTTGGCGAGCCAAAGAGATAAAATGGCATGGGATTCGCCATTGAGAAGCGCTGATCTAGCATAAATTACTGGCTAGAGTCAGGTTCCCTAAAAATCGTAAGTCTAATCTTTGGAGCTGGTGGTCGTAGGCGTCCTCTTCCACTATAACTGGCTTACTTGAGTTGAGAAGGGTTACTTAAAAACCAAGGATTGAACCCAAGGCGGATCGATAAACGGAGGCTGGAATCTCGCCACATAAGAAACTTTCTCTTTTCCCAACTCTATTTATTTTTCCTCATTTCAATTTCTGCAATTTATTTAATTTCGAAAATTCAATTCACTTTAAATTCTGTTTTTATTTTTCCAGATTTTTAATTTTATTTTTTATTTTTTAGGAACGCAAGTTTTCTTGGCCAAGAAATTGTCCAGGATTTCAAGAACGAGCATTCGTACAATCCGATCCCTGAGGATTCGACCCTACTTCCCCTTTACTATTATTTTTACTATTTTACAGGGAATGGGATGTTTTTGGTGCTCTCAACGACGCATCAGATACGGGTAGGGGGTGTTACAATATCTTTGGTTTTTGGGTTTTTTTCCTTGATTCTCCTTGTGTTTCTCAATTTAATTCACTTCATTCAAGTTTCTTTATGTCGTATCAGCATTATTCATCTCTATTCTTGACATTTTCAATGCAATTGTTGTAAACAATGGCTAGAAAAGGTACAAAAAATACTAGGGCTCAACCGTAAAGGATGGTTAGAGAATGGAGAGTAATTCAGAAGGGTTTAACGAAAAAATATGAACCAGTAGGTGGTCTTTCTTATCCCTCCTCTATAATAGACATGGAGATGTGGATGTTATTAAGATGTCGTGTAACACCCCTATCCTGTATCTATTGCCGGAACAGAGTTTTGGGGCATTATCAGGATTTACATATCATTTAATAAAAATTTCAATTGAATACTTATTGATTCAATGCATCATATAAATAAACATATTACCGTTCAATCAATAGTTTGGCACTTATCTAAGTATCAAACAACAACATTGTTAGTATACTTGTACATATTTCTTATAATTTCAACATTGATATACCTATTTTCTCGACATATCACACTTGAGTTTAATAATAGTCTCAATTTACATAATTTCCTTATATCAACATATCAAAGATAATCATATATGTATATGTCACGAAACATATTATTCTCTTATCGCTTTCTTCATAACAATATATCATTTATTTCGTTATATCAATATTTCATGCACCATCATTTCTATATATCTTATGTATATTTATTTCGGTAATTGTTCATGTTAAACTTAACATAAATTAAATTCCATGTACCTATACTTATTTCATTTATCTATCTTCTTAATTATTTCATACAACTATTTTGGACATATATTTCCATATGACCAATTCTTGTAAACATTTCACACAACCATTTTGAATAACCAATTCATATAACCATTCGTCATCTGGTACATATTACCTGAATATTAGTTGTTCAACAGATGTCTCGGCATCTCTCATCCACGATCTTATTTATCTTCGACATGATGCCATAGTGTCTTTCAACTATGGTCTTACTCATTTTCTGTAATGTTGCCATGGTATCTTTCAACCATGGTCTTATTCATTTCATGTCATGTTGTCATGGTATCTTTCAACCATGGTCTTACACATTTCATATCATGTTGCCATGGTATCTTTCAACCATGGTCTTACACATTTCATTTCGAAAGCACACTCCATGAACCTCATCCTTACAAATGGATTACCACCCAGCAAAATCCTCAGAATAAACTCATAGAGTATTGTCGAATTACAGTCTAGGCTAAATCTCCGCAACGACAATTACTCTAATAAGCTTGATCCAATTACCACCCATGCTAAATTCAGACCCTAATTCAGATTACCCGTCCTGCTAAATCCATTTTACACATATTCTTCTGGAGGGCTATATCAGATAGGATCACCCGTCCGGGCTAGATCTTTTTTACCGTCAATTCCTTTTTTACAGATCCATCGAATTTTCCTTTCATTCAACCGAGATTTCTTCCCCTTTTATCAAATATGTCAATGTTTCATCAATTTTCATACCAAGAATATTTAAATCATATTCACATCAATAACATACGTTTCAAGCATTTAAGAATATAATTCAAGTTACACGAACTTACCTGGCTAAATTGCAGAGATATCAAGATTCAGGGGCATTTTGGAAAATTTTTCATTTTCTCGAATTTTCACCCAATCTTGATCCAAATTAATAATTTCATTCAATTTATTAATTTAATTAATAAAACAATTCATTTCCTTCAATTTGGTCATTTTTTGATTTTTTTAAAGTTTTCTGTCAAATCATATACAGGTCGCTTGTTAAAAAAAAAGTACTTCATCCGGGCAACTTACGGTACATTTGTAGCTGCTATATTTCATCCGGGTAACATACAACAGCTTGAGCTTTTACAAAATTGCCCCTACAATTTTTCTTTTATTCAATTTAGTCCCTGAGTCTAAAACATGCAAATTAATATTCATATATATATTTTCCTCCTCCTCCTCTCCATTCCACATCCTTAATGTATATAACATGCTTATAAGTAACATTATCTATAATTTCACTATTTACTTATATGTATATTCAAAGTTATCTATTCGTGTCATAGTCACTAAATTATTTTTACCTTAAGATACAGAACTCCAAATTAAGATCCGTTAATATTCCCTGAAACTAGTCTCACATATCTTCTTACCATAAAATTTTTAGAATTTTTGTTTAGCCAATAAGTACAGTTTATTCTTTAAAGTTACCCCTATTCTGTTGTCTGACAGTTCTGACCCTTCTTCGCTAAGAATTAATTATCTCCTCGTACGATATTCAGATGATGTTCCCGCTTATTTATATTGAAAATAGACTCATTAAAGATTTTAAAAATATAAATTTAAGCCCTTAATTATTTTTCTCCAATTTTTTATGATTTTCTAAATCAGAATAGGGGAACCCGAAATCATTCTGACCTTGTCTCACAAAATTTATTATAACTCATAATTCACAATTTCATTTCTTACACCGTTTCTTCTATAAGAAACTAGACTCAATAAGTTTTAATTTCATATTTTTTTAATTCTCTAATTTGATTTTGACAATTTATGGTGATTTTTCAAATTTAGCCTACTGTTGCTGTCCAAAATTATTTTAGTGCAAGATGTTTATTTACCATGTTTATAACACCCTTATTTTCTTTCTCTACACTATTTCTCATCACTTTCTCTTATTTTCTCTTCACTAACATGTCAAGAACATAGGTCCATATATAAGAAAACTCTACATTAACATCAATTCCATGCTTTTTAATAATATCAAACTTAAAAATATATTGAAATCTTGATGTTCTTACCTTTTCTTATTGATTTCAACCTTTAACTTGATTTTTGTCTCTCCTCCAGCTTCTATTTCTTGAATTCAACTTGATATTCTAGCTCCCCATAGTCTCCTTGTTATCTTTCTCTCTTGATGGCTATAGAAATTCTTTTGATTTCTAGGTGAAAATGGTGAATTTTTAGTGGAAGGACCAAATTATAAGGAAAGGAAAACTTCTTCTTTTCTTTTTTTTCTTCTCATGTTAGTTGCATGAGAAAGGTGATCATCTTCCTCTTTCTTTCCTTACATATATATATTAAATAAAATAATAATAAAATGTCATTTAAAAATCAATTTAAAGTATTAATAAACTAATATTTATTCATTTAATTTATCTAAAATATCTCCAACATCATCATTGTCTCTAGATTTCTCGCTCCTTCTAGTTGACCATATTGCCCTTGATTATCTTTTAAAATTCTAACCTTGAGCCATCATTTAATTTGGTAAAATTATAATTTAGTCCCTCATAATTCTTCACCTATTCAATTTGGTCCTAATCATCCATTTTCCTTGGTTCCTAGATCATTCCACCCTTAAAATATTTGCACTATTGGTCTTTAATTTTTTCATATTTACACTTTAACCCCTCAAGTTTTGAATATTTATTCTTGTGCAACAAAACTTTTCACACTTTTACAATTTAGTCCTTTCCTGAATCAAGATATCATAATTTACTTCCCAATGTTGTCATAACTCAAAACTTCCCTTTTTATCACTTATTTCCTTATTTTTCTATATTAAGAATAATATCTTACCATAGAAATTTTCGGGGTATTACATGTCGTGAGTTACTCTATAAACATTATAAACATGATATCAGCATCGTGATTGGTAGAGGTGATCAAAATTCTATTCGACTTAAAAAAATAAAAAAAAGTTTAAATTTCGAGCTAACTGAATCAAATTAATTGAATCAACTTGAATTTTAAGTTTAATTTTCGAATACGAATAACTCGAATAATTCAAATATCAAACCCTTTTTACTTCCTTCCCCCCAACCACCCTTAAACTCTTTTACTTTCCCTTCAAAAAATTTACTTTCCCCAAACTCCCAAAACTTTTTCCCTTTTTCTTTCCTCCCAAAACTTTTATTTCCTCTTCAAAACCTTTTTCCTTTACTTTCTCCCCAAAACTTTTAATTTCCCTAAACCCCGCCCCCAAAAAAACTTTTTTTTTTCAAATTTATGTATAATATTTATATTATTGAATTAAATTTCACATTTTGTACTATTTATATTATTGAATTGTTTAACCATGTTGAATATTTATCAATTTTTGTTACAGTTGAATTATTGATGATGCCATAAATTATTCGTGTTAAAATTTTCTGTTGATATCAATTTCACATTTTATCTTTAAAATAATTTTATTAAAAAATCACGTTTTTTCATTTAATATTTTTTTTTGAATTTCAAAATACATGGTGACAAGAATCAGAAGATAATTGAAGCAACTAATTAAGCAAAAAAGCTAACATGTATATAAAAGATTAATAAATAAATTATGAGGGGATGAAAATTAATAACAATTTTGATTACGGTGGGTGGCAATGGTTACAAAGACCCAAAGTCATTTTTTTATTTAACTTGAACAAATATATTCGATTCAATTCAAGAAATTTTCAAATTAAGTTAAGATGATAAAATAGGATTCATCAACTCGATTAACTTGAAATTATTTCATTTGATTCAATTTAGTTCGGTTGAACGCTCACCCTAGCTACTAGGTTGTATCATTTGAGTGGGGTTTCTGAGCCTAACAATGGTAGTGTAAGGCCATGTCTTCCTTTACACCTTCTCGAAGTTGAATTTACACTACCTTCTCCTCCTTTTGTTTGTGACTTGTTATATCTTATAGTGTTGCACTTAGGTTGCTCATCCTATACAAGACTTGGTGCCATTAGTACTCATGCTTCGGTACATGTGCTACGTGGAAGAAGCCGATTAAACCAAGTTTCCAAACTTGTTCAATGTGGCCATGAGGACTAAAAGCATATATTATATAGGAACAAATAGTTTATAAAAGGAAAGTAAGGCAATGAGAGAAATCAACATATGATATTTGTTAGCGTAGTTTAAATTCATCAATCTTACATTATAGAGCCTCGCTCAATGAATGAATTTATTCAACAATTGTCCATATCACTTATCGACTAAAGTTCAATTTACCCTTACAACAATCATAATTGCAGCCCTAACAATGAACCCAATTGTTACAATCACTCACCCCAAGCAACCTCACTTACAACAATGTTTAACTCTCTAATAAAATGCCTAACACAAAAAGTAAAGATAAACAAATAACAAGCCAAAAGCACTCTCACAAGCACACACAAATCAATGGCAATGCAACCTATTTATAGGTTGATACGATAGTTCTTTAATAGCTTTTCGATAATGTTTACATTCAATCAACCACTCATTCCATTCGAAATAAAATATACCAGCCAAGTAAAAATAATTAATTGTTTTAATCTAAGAATAATTTGTTGATAGAAAACTAAACAAGATGAAATGAGTAAAAAATATCAAGAAACTTGTTGCACTTATATTGTCGTAAATAGATGTCCAAACTGTTGTCTCAACAGTCTATCCAAACAAATGTTCAAATAAACAAAATGTTCCAACAAATAGTTCAAAGAAATATTCAAACCACGAATGTAGCTTTAATATTTTGGACAACTAAGGTCTCAACATATATTATTCTCATTTTTTAACATAACATTTATTTATTAAAATAAAATTTTTATAAATAAAACAAATTAAGCAAAAAAATCATGAAGAAGATTTTAGCAAATTCAACTTCCCCCACTTAACATTAACAACAACCATGTTCAAATTGAGTAAAAAAAGCTACAGCCTGAGGTAAAAAAGGATAAAAATTAATGTCTTTAGGTTATTGCCCAAAATAAGCTTATTGCGTTTGAGGTTGTGCTTGAGAGTGCACATGATTGGGGCTATATAGGTGAGGATGAGGTATTAGAGACTCAGTATGTTGAAGGCCATGCTAATAGCTCTGCAACCAATTCTTTGTTTGATGGCATGATGATGGAGGATGTGGAAATTGAGGAGTTCAAAGTAAAGGTTCTTGGAGCCGGTGGTTGTGAGTGAAGACAGCTCCTAGTTCTCTGCAGATTTAACAAGGACTTCAGAACAATGCTAGATGTATAATAAATAAATTATTATTTATAAAATAAAATATAAAAAAGAAGAAGAAGAAGAAGAAGAAGAAGAAGAAGAAGAAGAAATGTTTAAATTTGATTTAAGTCTAGTGAATTTTTAATAAAATTATTATTTTAATAAATAAAGTTCATGTTAGAAAAATGAATATTCGTTTATTTATAATATTGTATGTATTTTTATTAAAAAATAAGTTTTTAAATAAAATTTGTTTTAAATTTTAAAATTAAGGACTAAATTGATAAAATTTATAAATAATAAAAGATTAAATTTTTCTATTAATAGTTTAAGGATGAGTGGTATTTTAAATTTTGATATAAAAAAAAAAGGGTAATATAGAACTTGAACCGTGATTTATATTACTACATAACAGGTCGGCAGTTTCTTTTTGCAAAAAAAAGAAGAAATAAATGGCAAAACAAGGAAGGTTTGAAGTCATAGCTGGATCGTCCTTAACGGCAATAAAGTCAGCCGTGACAAGGTTTTCCCTTTGAGTCTACGTTTCAGCTAAATTTGAATGCTAAGACGCCTTAATTGCTTCTACTTTCTTTCACTAACATTGACCCACTTTCTTATCTGTTCTGACAGCAAAATGCCACGCCACTCGCTATCCCAAATTTGTAATAATAATAATCTCTACACCATTGTTAAACTGGGTTTCTTACCACAAAAAGAAACATACGTCGTCGACCCTTCTTGTCTTGCGCAATAATCTAAGTAAAACCTATCACTGTATGTATGCAATAATATCAGGGTGGTTTTGTTGGATATCGTCGTAAATCCTGATGATATAAGCAAAAAAAAGAAGCTTTGCTTTCTGTTATGTGGAACTGGAAAAAAACAAACATGAGGCATGTGAATGTATATTGACCAAAATGCCCTTCTCTCGCCCTTCAGGCTTTCACGTTTCCCTTTCTACTTGCCTTGCTTCCCTTCTCTCTATCTTCTCTTGCAATGCAAGTGCCATATCTGAGTTCCTCAAGAAACTTCTAATACTTTCTTTTCATTTTATTTATATTTCCAAAAATCATTCTTTTCAAACTCTTGAATGCTTCCCCCCCCCCCAAAAAAAAAAAATCTTCATCACCGCTTTCTTTGTTAGGTCCTTTTGTTTTTTGGGGGTATTTTTTGTTTGTAAAGCTTGTATCTTTTAAAGAAAAGTGAAAATGGGTATGGGAACAAGCAATTTTGTGATCAGATGGATCAACTTCCTTACTATGGTATGCCCTTCTTTTTGGGGTTTTTCTCTTGCTATGATATTATCACAAATGGGTTTGATTTTGTATTGTGGGTCACAATGTCAGCTTTATTTCTGCTCTTTCGTTCTTAGATTGAAGTCTTTTTGGGTTTTCTCTTTAGTTTCTTGAACATTGAGCTGGTAGGCCAACTCAATGTATAGATTTGCAGAAAAGTTACTATTTTTCTACCTGTTCTACCATAATCTGTTGCTTATTTAGATGGTTCTGCTTTAGTTCTTGTTCTTGTACAAGTAAAAGAGAAAACTTCGAAATTTTTTGCCTTGTTTTTAGGTCATTATATGTTTGTTGTGTATGCTTTTCAATGGGCAGCTTTTAGCTATTGCTGTTGCAATTTTTGGGGTATGGATGAGCACTCACCATGATGGATGTCGAAAATCCCTTACTCTTCCAGTTTTAGGGCTTGGTGGTTTCATTTTTTTAGTGTAAGTTTTTATCACTCTGTTGTTTATGATTACCCTAATTCCCTATCTCTGTATAGGGAACTTACAATTACAGTTGTTTTGTTCGAAATTTAGATCCATGATCGGGTTTCTGGGGGCGCTGAAGAAGAACGCAATACTATTGTGGATTGTATCCATATATAACTTTTGAGTTATTAAGAATTCTAGAAATTTTGTTGCTTCAGTTATCTCTTAATTTCCTTCTTGGGAATCCTTGACTCATTGGCTTGCAGTATTTGATATTGTTATGCATGATTCTGGTGGCGATCCTGGTATTCACGGTGTTGGCGTAAGTATTTTTAATTCAAGTAAACTTCATGTTCATATATGGTTATACAAAGATGTATAGATTTTTCGGGTTACTAGTGATCCCGGGAAAAAGCTTGTTGTGTCTTATAGCTAATGTGATTCTATTATCTTAAGTTCAGACTTCTCGAGCAACAAATGATTGCTGCATTACGCTATTTGTTTTCATTTAGGTCTTGATCTTTTCTTTTCCTTTTAATTTGTAAGGTTACCTTAGGTTATATGTTTCCATGGCACATTCCCATGCTTACTTTGTTTGCATCATTGAAGGCCTTCTTTTGTACTCCTTGTTTCACGAGAGCTTGCAAGTTATACGAATTGATTTTATGCCTTTTCTTGCAGTTTCATTATAACAAATAATGGATCTGGTCATAATGTGTCTGGCTTGAGGTATGGAAATATGCACTTCAATGGAAGATTTTTCTCATTGCCTCTATGTGCTGAATCCATTTTTTCTTCCATGGGTGTTTTCTTTGATACTTGCCTCGAAAAAATATATCATTGTTGTTTTGCGATTTGGTTTAGTGAGGTTGGTTTATGACCCTAGTTTCTCTTATCTTCTTTGCTTATCAGATACAAGGAATATCAGCTTAAAGACTATAGTTCATGGTTTCTAAAGCAGGTGAGGCTTTCAATTTTATTGGCAACGTAACTTCCACTTTGTTTTGCCGTATTTAGCATTTGCCTTTGTTTTTTGTCAGCTGAATAATACCGATAATTGGAAGCGATTGAAGAGTTGTCTTGTGAAATCTGAGGATTGCAACAACCTAGCAAAACAATACAAGGTCTACTTTTTAACTCTCGAGTGGTACTTGTTCCCCTGAATCTATTCTAATGTTTCAAATCGGATTTTCAGACTCTTAAGCAGTATAAGATGGCAAAACTGACGCCTATTGAAGCTGGTTGCTGTCGACCCCCATCCGAGTAATTGTCTTTTTGTTCTTATTTTTCCGAGTTAGGCAGGCTCTATGCACTTGCACCTATATTTAATCATGTTTATCCATTTAACTTGGTCATAGATGTGGTTATCCCGTTGTCAATGCTTCATTCTATGACTTGAGCTTTCATCCAGTTAGTTCTAATGAGGACTGCAAGCTTTACAAAAACTCTCGGGTTGTGAAATGCTATAATTGCGATTCTTGCAAGTAAGCATTTCGATATTCCTACATCCCATCTCATCTATTGCATACAGTTCTCACTACCATTTGCTGTCTTTTGATCGCCTCACAGGGCAGGAGTTGCACAATACATGAAAACCGAGTGGAGAGTCGTCGCAATCTTTAATTTGGCACTATTTGTCGTCTTGGTAAGATTCTCTTTTATTAATGTTTTTCCTACCATCTGCAGATCTCTTTCCTCAGTTGCATCAATGAAAAAAAATACCATTCAATTCGATTCCGTAGAGATTATTGTTAATTTGTTTGAGTGGTGTGGTTTTGCTATGGCAGTCGATTATATACTTTGTGGGATGTTGTGCAAGACGAAATGCCGGCCAGACAAGGCAGTGTAAAGTTTGAAAAAGTGATGAATCGTGGTTAAATTCACTCCATTATTGATTCTTGGTCAGTAAAATCAACTACCATTCTTTAAGATCCTTGTGTTTGTCTACTGTTTTCTTTCTTAATTAGAAATGTTTTGTTATTAGATTGAAGGAAAGAGATGTCTGATTTCAAGGGATTTGGAAGTTCATCAAAGCTTGGGGGGGCTTGTGGGCTCATATCAGAACTGAAGTGGTATGAGCCTACTGTGGAGTAAAAATTAATTAAGACTTAAATTAGATGAATTGGTACCCCGGGGTGGAGTCATTGTTTTCAGATTTTATATTTAATTTAATCTTTTTATGGTTCAGTTCAGAATGTAAAAATTAATTAAAACATTGTACTCAGTGTGACACTTTGGCCATTCTTATTTCAAAAGAAAATTCATATTGCATAATCAGCTCATTTACACTTTAATGAAATTTGATATTTTGAATGGATTTTGTTTTGCTACACTTAATCGGACTATTAGCTTTTTCTTTAATCAACCTGAGATTTCCAGCACCAAATTGAATGAAGATTTGATAATAAGAAAGTAGGGAGAAAGTTTATTAATTCGGAAGGAAGGATTTTCTTCCTTGCTTTCTAAGTAACTCAAGGCACCAAAACATTTTGGAAATTTCAGCACAAGAAAGATGAAAAATAACATTTGCTATACTGTTGTTAACAACGCTGCAGTGGGAACCAAAAGTATTTCTAATAAACATAACTATTTATTTAAGCTTAATCTATCATGTACTCGTAAGGATAACCTCAATGTTTACATTCATTTACAAGTATAACCTCTCTAAGCCTTCGCATCCTGCTTGCGAGAGAAGCTTCCCTGTCTTTGGATCTTTTTTGCAAATAAAATCAATGGACACCTGATGGGAGACTCAAATATTCGAGTCATCTCTCATGTCATTCACACCAATCGAGTACACAAAATTCCAACAAGGGTGTTCTCCAATAAGAGAATAGAAGATTTGCTAAAATTCACCGATCGACTTGAAGCATTTTTGAACATCTAAAGAAGCTTCAAAGCTATAGAACAATTTTTTTAACAATCATTCCAAAGAAAAGGCAATCATCAGAAAAGATGTGAGTCAAAGAGGGGCAGCAGTAGTTAGTCTTGAAACCTTTAAAATGCTTATTTTGAACATCCTTTTAGAAAAAAAAATCAACCTTTAATGTGAGAATTGATGACTTTCAACTATTGTTTGCTTGAGGGGAAGTATGGTTTAAGTGTGGGGGGAGTTTGTTAGGTTGCATAATTTATATTTATTTTATGATGTTTTCTTTTGTATTTTATGGTTTAAATGTCTAATTTTTGGATTTTAATTTTCATGAAATAGGTAATAGAATTGAAGCAAAAAGAGTTTGAAGTTGATTTTTAAGATGATTTATGATTTGAAGAAGTTTGGAGCTTTCTAGCAAAGAATAGTTCTGAAGCTCAAATGAGAAGAAAAGTTTGAACAATAAGCACCAGGGAACATAATGTAAGATAAATTTTTATTTAAGGTGCATTCCATTCCTTCTAACATATAAAGTGAGCACTAAGTTACCCAACACCTGTGGTTTAATGTTAAAATACAATTTTTTTTAAGGGTTTGTTTGTCTTTTCCAACCTTTATGCAAATTTTAACTTACAAATGCGCATTATTAGGATTAAAGTTAGGTCTGGTTGTTGGGTAATATGGATGTCATGTATATATAATAAAAATAATTATATGTTATTATTTATTATCATAAAAGGTTAGTCCAATTTAAAAGTGATCAAATATAATAGACTTTAATTATTAAATATGTGTAGACAAGGGTGAAATTATGAATATGATATTGGGGACCAAAATAATGTTTTAAAAGCTTGAGTAGCAAAAGAAAAAAATTGCTTAAAAATGACTTAAATTAAATAATTCATAACTAAAATGGACTAAAACTATTATTCCACCCCTTAACCGAGGGGAGACCATTGCCTGCCCCATTAACTATGCCGATGTGTGTAGATACTTATGTAACTAATTTTAATTGATAATTGACTAATTAAAATTAAAATTAATATGTAAAATTATATATTAATATTATAGTATCCGAATTACACATAAATTATATATTAATATTATGATGCCCCAATTATACTAAGGCATACATAAAATGAAAGTCATATGATTAGAATAATCATGTATGTCTTAGCATTTAATTTATGTTACGTGGATTAGTAGTCTAGTTTAAATAAACCCTGTTTATGTGTATATTTGGCTAAAATTGAGTCTCTCTAAGTTCCCGTACAATAGATGAAATGAATTTTAAACATTTCATTTTATTGTTATTTGTGAATAAAAAAAGAATAGATTAATTATGAGGAGTTTTGCTTGTAATTAAAACTAAATTAAAGAATATTAAAATTTATCTTTGTATCAATGTGGAATCAATTATATTAATTTTCATTTACAATTTTAGTTTTAGTTTTCAATTTTACAACCCATCTACTTTTTTTTAATTAAAAATATAATCATTACTGATTATTATGAATATAACCCTAATCACTCTTACTAATCCTTCCACAAAGCTAGAGAGATAAACAATAGGATTTGTTGAAATTGGCATAGCCCCTGCTCCCATTGCTTATCTCCACATGCTATCTTTATGAGATACACGTTAGGCAAAGTTTTCTTTCAATTTTGGTTATTTGCTTGTTAATGCATATTTTTCTTCCCTTTTTCGTAGCATATCACATGCTTAGGAGAAAAAGAAAAAAAAAATTTGGGCATGGAATTGGTAATTATTTTAATATTAGGGTTTGAATTCTTTTATCTAAATTAGAATCTAAATCTAATAATTATTCTCATATTAGGACTTGAATTATTTTTCGGTCTAAGTTAATCTATTATATTTCTTTAAAAATCCTAAAGTTTAGACTCCACTGTGGGAACAATTATCCAGTTCAAGCTTCAATATAGGAACAATTGTCAAGTTTGATGATTAACTTGGACAAAAAAATTTCAAACCCCAATATGAGAATAGTTATCTAGTTGAGACACCGATATAGGAACAATAACTAAATTTAGGGTTTAGTTTAGAAAAAAAAGTTCAAGACTCTAATGTATAAATAATTATTAAGTTAAACATAATTGTATGTTCAAATTAGGATTGGACCACCTATTTAATGAAGAATTAATTAGAGGCCCCATTAGGACCTAATATGGGAGAGCATCAACGACATTTTCCATCTAATTGCCTATTTAGAAACCAGCGCTACTAGGGAATGGCGTAGGGGTACATCCCTCTCTAGCTAAACAACACCTGACCCTCAGTAGATGGAGCGTGAAGAGAATATATAGCCTCTTTAAGTGTTCCCCATTGCATTTTGGTCCTCGGATGAGTAAATTAATCCTTTGAGAAATTTATTTTTGGTGTTTTATATATAAGGTTCAATCCTTATATATATATATATATATATATATATATTATATTTATTCAATTTACAACTTAATTCTTTTAATTGGATCAGATCAGCATATTAATTATATAAAAATAATTTGATTAAAAGACAAAAATGCAATCATATAAAGACTTTATGATACTGTATCAATTATGAGTCCAAAGTGTATCATGCATAGATTAAAAAGTTTTAGAAGTTTACATAATACAATATTTCAAAGAAATGCAATAAGGGGAAATAACATTGTGTTGCATGGAATATTTTGTACTTTCGTTCCAATTTCAACACGCCATTAAAGAAAAAAAGATATTGAAGTAGCTATTTCCGAAATAGACTTGCTTTTAAGGGTTTGGTTATTCACTCAAACTCAAAAATCTAGTAAAAATATTTGATTCGAAGAGTAGACGTCGGCAAAAAAAAAAATCTTTGTTTGAAATATTGGTTTGGCTCAGATTTGAACATTCAAAGCTCAGGTCTAGTTCGACTCATTTTCTAATATATTATATTATGCTATTTTTATATATGTAGTTTATAACATAAAATTTATATTTATATTAATATAATATTATAATGTAAATATTAAATAAATGTTAAGTTGTTTATATGTTAACTTATTAAATTTTAAATTAAACATAAATATTTTACTTTTTTTAAATAATACGAGAGTCTTAAAATGAACTTGAATTAATCATTTATAAATATATATATATATATATATATATATATATATATATATAGTTAGACTTGGACAAAATTTTAATGTCATATTTCAAGTTGGGTTAAGCTTGAACAAATAAATTTAGCTCAATTTATAAATAAGATTTTCTTTCCATTTGAATTCTCTCGATATTCAACAATTATATCGAATCTTCATTATATTCAAACTTGAGCCATGATAAACCTTTAAACGAGAAAATTCTCTCTTAATATTATAATTTTAATCCATAAAATTGGAAGCAGAGAAGCTACTTATAAAGAAGATGAAACTGATGACAATTATTGTATAGCACACTACCTAATTATCATACACTTCCTCAAATTCGAATCCCATAAAAATTTTCCATTTCTCTTTCCAGGAAAATTATCAGCATTGGAGCAATAACATCTTTGTCAGCTGATGCTGTGACTACGACTTTCGACTATCACTTTATATTCCCCCTCTAAACCAAAAGTGTGCAATATCATAAAACAAACAAGCTTGGCATTAAATATGTATTCCAATTATAAAGCTTTGATCTTAACTCTTTTTTCATCACTAATCTTTTCTGCATAAATCGATCTGCCAGTACTCATATCATTGAAACAAGCTTCAAAAAATGGAGCCCATGATAGCAATATGTCTACATAAAACCCCTCCTATCTTATACAAAGTTAACCCTACTGGACCACCCTATAATTATTTGATGACTAGCCTTTCTAGATGCAACTGAAAAAAAATGCAAAATACCTTGAGAAAGTAGTTCCATTTCATGAAGAAAACTATTATGAACATCTCCATGTTCATTCAAGCATCAATAATTGATCTTCACAAACCCAAATTGGGATTAAGATTTTATCCAAATTTAACCCTTTTCTATTGCTTTTTTATCTTTCACAATCTTAAGCTTTTAAAGGCATCCTAAAAGCAACCATATCTCCATTACAAAGTTGGGTCAGAGGTTACTAGTTTCATACTGATGTGGCAGGGAGTAATTAATAAGAGGATGGCAGATTTAGACAAAGTTTGAAGGGTATTTCCGTCATTATACAAAGCTGAATTTATTGCTAGATTTTGACAACGTCTTTCACCATTGGTTGCTGCTTAATGCTTTGATCTCGTATCAATATAGACCTACTACCTGCCTCTTTATGAGGTGCATAAACTCAATTCCACAAACTTCATCTTCTGACCTTTCTTATTGATTAAAATCATGAGAATAAGGAATCCCAAATTCTCATTTTTGTTGTTTATTATTATCATTATACTCTCTTCCACCATCGCCTTCTCAAGTTGCCGATACATCCATAGGACCCTAAGTAATGAAGATGAACAACCAAGCAAGACAGATTTCTTCGCATGGCACTTCCCTACAAAGTCTTCTGAGGAATCTAAAGCAGAAAAGAGTCGACCAATTCATGAAGTTTCCTATCGAACAGTTCCAGGAGGACCAAACCCACTTCACAATTGATTAAGTCTTTTTTTTGTTGTTGTTGCAGATTTTTGGCTGCTTGATTGTAGTGCAGGCTTTTTTTTCTGCCCCCGCCCCCCCTCTCTCTCTCTCTTCGTGATAGTTATGTATATAGTAGGTACAGTTTGACAGTAAGCATGCAATTGTTCTATTTTTCAGAAACTTTGATTCTCAAAGAAGTTTAAGTCATGGAATGTAAATAGGTGTATCTTTTTTTTAAGGAAGATGCACTGATACAAGGTGGTTAAATGGATGAATGTATATTATTTTTGTAGAATGATGTTGTTCTGCAATTAATAATTACAGGCAAGGATGTGTTTTTTGCAGTCTGGATTAAAATTGAGATCGACAGATGAACTACTGAAAATATTGAGTTGATTGTGCATCCTTTTTGCTAAGCTCATTATTTTTGGAATTTTTACTCTGTATGCAAAGTATTATCCTTTAACGTATCTGGTTTTGTTCATAATAAGAGTTTTTTTTTTTTTCTTTTAATTTTGTCAAAAACCTGAGTGCTTGACCTGAAAGGAAAGCAAAAATGTTTCGTCGACTGCTTAATTAAGGCACTTGTAGATGTGAATGCTACTACTCTCGAAAATAACTGGATTTATTCTTTTATTGTCTGCATTATGAATGGTTGGACAAATGGGGTTCTCCTTTCAAAACAATAATAAATATCTATACAGTTTTTAGTAGTTTGGTTTTTATTTTTATTTTTATTTCATACTATTATTAATCTTAAAAGAAAATTAAATCGCTTAGTGAAGACTAAAACATTAGTTTTTAGCGATATTAAGGTGGCAACTTTTGTGACAATACATTAGTACTGTTCAATTATAAATGAGTCTTTGTTTTGATCACTTAATTAAAAAAGTTATAATTTGATCACTATTGTATTTGAAATTATTATCTTTTATCACCAAATTGTTAAGTAGTTACCAGTGACACCTTTTTAGAGAATATATTAATAATTTTAGCCCTTAATTTTTATACTTTTATTTATTTAACCCTAATTTTATATAGAAGTTATTTAAAAAAATTAGAAATATTATTTAAAAAAATTAGAAAAGTCCATATAAAATTCATGTTATTTTCTAATTATTGCAACAATAAATTTCAAGATTACCATTAAATCATGAAAATAGATAATAATAAAAAGACTAAATTAATTTTAATCCCTTAACATAATATTCATATGGTATAAAGGTTAAATATAAAAAAAACTAATGATCATTCAAGAAAACTCAAGATTCTATTATAGTAAAGCTTAGGATTATTTAATATTGAGACATAAGAATGAAAATGGTCATTCAATAAAATCCGATAACAAATTAAAAATAGAACAAAACTAAACTAATAATATCTTCAAGTCGAGTTTCATGCTATTGAAGAATTTTTAAAACTAATATTACAAAGGCTTGTAAAACTAACTCGATACCATTTTTAGACAAATAAAAATACAAAATAAACACAATATTTTCTTTTTTCGAACTCATTTCAAAATTTAAAATCATTTAAATTAATTTTCAAAACCAAATTGATTTTGAATAGTTTTCTTTTACTTTTCTTACAATGGAAAATAATTTTTCACTTTAACTGAAATTTTGATCTATTTTCATTTTAATTTTAAAATTTTCTATGTATTCTTATATTTTGTATATTTTTCTTATTCTTTTAAAAAATAATTTTAATTTTATCATTTATATAGAATTATGGTCAAATAGACATAAAATATAAAATTTGATGACTAAAATTGTCACTATACCAACTAAAAAAGTATCATTGTTGGCTACTTAATGGTTGAATGATAAAAAAAAAAACAATTTCAAAAAGTTATTGACCAAATTGTAACTTTTTTATTTAAGTATACCAAAACGAAAATTTACATATTATTGAGTGACTAATAGTATAGTTTACCTTAAAATTAAATTAAATTATATAAAAATCAAATGTAATTAAATTAAAATTGAAAAAAAATTCAGACTCTCACTCCTACGATTCTTTCTTCTCTTTTAATGCTTTTTTAATCCTCTTATCATTTTTTCTATTCACCCTTTTCTCATAATTTCATGCTTTATATGAATTATTATTATTATTATTATAGAAGTTCACTCAACATTAACATAAAGTAATAAAAAATGAAGAAATTTGTTTTTAAAAATAATACTTAGATTTTGAATTCGCATGAGAAAAGAATTGAAATTTAGGTTTAGAAACGAAAAAGAAGCTCGCCGGAATCTAGGTTTTGTCATCAAAAATAGGATTTGGATAAGGTTTTCAACATATTCTTGAATTTTCCGTTATCAAAGTTCTTGGGTGACGAACAAATAGATGAGCATTTTCTAAATTAAAAAGAATTAAGAAACTAATATTTAACTTTTTTTTGTTTTTATCACAAAATGATTAGGTAAGAGATTCTTTTAACAACTAAGGTAATTTGGATAACAGAATATAATTTCGGTACTACTTGAGGAAAAAAAAAAGTTTAAATACCACTTTAAATAACAGAATATACTATAAATACCGCTTTGTGACAAAAAAAAAATTAGGTACCAATTTCAGAAAAATGAGTATAACTCATGTACCATTTTTTGAAAATTTATATCCATAAATAAGAGTAATCACATTGAATTGTCTAACTGAAGTTGTTTTCATAAATAAGATAATTGTTGAAGAAAGAGACGCATAAAGTACCTGCTCCCATGATGTCCTGTCACGAACTATTTTGACTGGAACAAGAAGATTGAACTCCAAAACGAAAGCATTTAAAGCTAGTCTTGAAGCACAACTTTCCTGGGGTTTTAAAATTATACAGAGAAGCGAAGTTGAATGGTCACTCATTGACCAATGGGCAAAACAAGGGATGGGTCATAAGATTAAGCAGACAACTTTAAATCTGAGAAGAAACGAACCCCCGGATATTACCCTAAACTATCATCACTACTTTGAAATATATGTACCAACGTGCTGAGGCATACGACTCACCCACTTGTATCTGATCCGAACTTAAATTACTACCAGATTTTCAGTGGATACAGTACTGCTTTCAGGTATAATAAAGTGCATGTCCTATTGCAATAACGAGCAACCAGTAGGCTTTCCATTTTAGAAATTTTGAGTTCAAAGTTTCAAAGCATGCAAATCAAACAATAAGAAAATGTAGTAACTGTTGCTATTGTTACAATTTAACAATTGGACCAACATTGTTGCTACATACATACAAGGGAAAGAAAAAAGGATTTTCATTGCTTGGTCTACATATATATCCAACATTCAGTTTAGTAGGGCATTGTAAGTCTACCCAATAGCATATAGCATTGATGGAAGCATGGTGATTGTTGCAGTACCGAGTTATATATAGCACCGTATGAGTTTGTAGGATTATACGGGTTTAACCGTAAGTCATGGCCAGAACCCTTGCAATACCTTGTTCTATATAATGAGAAATTATCTTATTCATCGTCAGTGATAACCTTAATAAATACGGTGGTGGCCAGCAGCCCATCGAGGTCTTATGAGATCTGCAACTGACTTCAAGAATTTTTAAGACTCTGGAAAAGTTCTGGAAGATGTGCATTGGTTAGCTTGGCCTTCTTGGAGAACTCTTTGTTTTTCTGTCTGGGTTTGGGTTTGGAGGTAATGCCTTGGACTTGTGCAGCAGCCCTCCTTTTTGCTGTGTTAGTAGCAGGTTTCATGCCATTCTTTTGGAGATCTTTTTCGATGTCGAGCATGTCTCGTGGCAATTCAATAGACCGAAATAGCTCTTTAAGGTCATCATCAACCTTAATAGGCACCCTGGGATCATTTGGGAAGGCAATGTCCTCCTGAGAATCAAAATTTGATAGCAGCCAAATCTGACCTGCAGCTTTCAGACCCTACAAAAAGAATAACTATATCAACAGCCATTGCAACAGACATATTAACTTACCAGCACTATTTAAATGAATTTTGTGCCTATGTGTAACGTATAATTTAATATATAAAAGATTAAGAACTGAACAAGTAGATTTGTAAGAAAAAGTTCCCCTCCCTCCCTCCCTTAAAGGCCAAAACAACACAGGCAAAATGAAAGCAATAGAATAGAAGCCATTAGAATAATTTACAACGATAATAAATGAAACTGTCATGAAAATCTCCTAAAAACCAACTCTGAAGTCAGTTTCCCTTTTACAAGGAAATTAGCAACTGATAGTCCACACCAACTTATTCAAGCATAGTTTCATTGAGAATTTTATCAATAATGCTTACTAAGCCCCTGTTCTCCATTGCGTTTGGGGTTCCAAAAGCACTTTTCAACCGCAAAAGCAATGGAAAACAATTGGCTTTTGGAGTCAAAAGTGCTTTTCCACCCAAACGCAGAAGCTGGGATTTCAAAACTTAAACCTTCCAATTCAATGTTATGTCCAGAACAGCTCCCAAGATCTCCCACTTTATGCACAAATATTAATCATCTGTGAGCAAAAATAAGGTGTTGCACTCTTTGCTTTTATCACATTTAATTGTTAGAAAAAGAAATAAAGAACCAAAAGAAATTTAGTAAAGAATTTAGGTACTAAAGGCTTCAATAGAAATATGTAAACTGAAAGCTAAGTCAAGACATATTACAGAAATTATATGGGGACATAGGAGTAAGTAGAGTGAAGGAAAATCTGCAACACAAGTGTACCTGCAAGTCCTCCATCACATTCGGGTATGCATCCTTGAGATCAATAACAGCAATGCCTTCAATATATTTCCGAATCAAGACAAGAAGTTCATTCTTGTTTTTTACGTCATGCTTAGCCTGTAAGGATAAATTATACAAAATTGCAATATTTATGAAGGAGACTAGACAATAGGGACAATGCGTAATTGCATATTGTGAAATAAATGCTGAAATAAAAAAAAAAAAAAGAAAAAATCTATCGAAGGTCACAATAGCAACAAAGTAATTGTAACCTTGTAAGAGAAGCGCTTTCCATCATAGTTCACTTTTGGGTTTTTCCTCAAGCCCTCAAAGACATCTTTGTTGCCATTCACATCAACATAACATGCTTCATTGATCTGCTCTGGTGTGAAAGCTTGCCTTGTCTGCAACCATGAATACATATTTTACAGCTTTTAGATCGTTAATAATTTCAGCCCCTTACTAAGCACTATTGTCAGTTCAATAATCTATAGTGGTGCCAGCAGAAACAAAGATGTAAAAAGTCCATGGTAACGAAAACTAGCAGTTATTCAATAACCCACGAAATGCAAATGATTTATATCTCAAGTCTCCCATCATTCTCTGATGTAAAATCCAATATAACTACTTGATGAAATTAATAATACATTAATACAGTAAAAATCCACACCTGTGCTCTCTTACTAGACATTTGAAAAGATATTTCCAAATATAGCAAAGCAAATCTACCATTTCCAACTCAAAAAGGTTACAAAAGAATACAACAGTGCTCTACTGCAGGGACCTACTAGATGCTATCCCAAGTTCTAACCCCAAAATCACTTGTATCTGCTACCCTTAAAAATTGCTAAAACATTATTCAACTTTACTTGCATTACCATATCAGAAATGCAGGGTAAAACTAACCCAATACAAACTCAATGGGATGAGAATAACAATAGCAAATAGGAGCAGATAGCACATGCTAGTCAGGCTCCGGGGCTAGAAAAGTTTGAAGACTAAAGTAGGCACATAAGCAACAAGAAGATTTCTCCTTTATGCAGTATTTGAATGCACATTGCCATCAATTTCTCAATAAAAGCAGTTTTGCTTCATAATAGATTCATCCTCTGAGCTAGCAAACCATCACTTTAGCAATGAAACTTGCAACACTAAAAATCATTTACGAATGTTAAACAAGGTATGGTCCTTGAATTATTTGCATTGAGAGCATGAACCATAAAGATTAAAATGGGCTAAAAGTACCTGAAACAGAATGTCAATAACACGCTTCATTTGAGCTCCAACAGGAGCTTTTCGAATGCTGTTAATGTGCTGAAGCCTCTCGGTATCATTTGAGAATTTGACAGGAGCAGAAGGTCTTGCACTGGGAAAGGGGGAGGCGGCCGCAGGTACAGGTTTTGGAGTGGACCTAGAAGATGCTGATTTTGCTGCAATGTTGGAGAGCATCGACTGACACTTCTCCTGCTGCTGTTTAAATCTATCTAACTTCTCTTGTAATGCCATCACTCAAGACCTTCTTAACCTTCACAACTCTCAAATCCCAGAGACAAAAAGAAAGAAAAATCAAAGCTGAAAACCAGAAAAGCTTGTCAATATAACTACCCAAAATGCCTACTCTTAAATTAAGAAACCTAACTGCTACATAATCAGAAATTCAACAAAATTCCAATCTTGTGTGTTCCAGAGTTAACAATGATTTAAGATATCATAACCCAATAAGAAGGATTCATTTCACAATCAAACAAAGATTGGATTCCAAAATCCAAACTTTAATTTAGTATTTGGTTACAGCTTATCGTAAGAATGTTGCTTTACTTTTCCCAGCTTTTGAGGTTTTCTATCTAACTCTAATTTCGAGTTAAAACACTTCAAATCGCTGAATCTTTCCAAAGCTATATCGAATTCGGATCAAAATCTAGCAACCCAATCTTTGATTCCATAATATAAGTCCATAAAGAAACCTGACTTTGACAATCAAACTCGAGATTGACAGTTTTCAATGGAATTTGGTTCATTAAAAAGCTATTATTCAACGAATCGAAGATAGCAAAAAGGAAGAAAATAACCTTGGTAGCTGGTAAGGGCTTTCAACGAGCTTTCGGCTTCAATTTCCGTTTAGATTACTGTCCTTTGATAAAAAGTTGAGGAGAGACTGAGAGTCCCCTTAAATAATAAGCGAAAACGCAGAGACATAACTGCCCCCAAACCCTTTTAACCGCTTTCTCCAAAATACCCTTTTATTTAAAGAAAATAGCATTAAAAAATTAAACATATTAATTCATGAAATTTAAAAAACACCACAGATTATGTATTAAATATTTAATTGTAATTTAATGTATATTTTATTATGAATTTTATAAAACAAAATTTAATTTGTGCAAATTACTTCATTGATTCAAACCCTAATCATGTAACAATAAATGAGATTTTTGTAAAATAATTAAATTTAAAGCTACAGCCTTGAGAAATAACCGATTTTATTTTATTTAAATTTTGAATACCACTCTTGTTATTACCTATTTTCCATATGATGGTTGTACGTCTCTGATCATAGTTACAACTAATTACAATTCTACCTCAATAATTATAATTTGATATATTTATTGTTGACGAATCAGAACTCATTTATGAAGATGGTTTTAATAGAGAAACAAATTATTGAGGACTCAATCAATTTTATACAAATCGTATTTTCTATTTTGTGAAGATTGAATTGAATGACTTGAAGCTCCCATATTTATCTTAGATTTTATTAGTATACTTGCTGTACTGTTTTGAATGCTACAATAGTCATCCTTTGCCACAATTTTTTTTTCTGTCATTACGATCTTATTTGATTTTAAAAAACTTTTTGCTTTCACTTTTTTCAATAATTTAACAGAAATTAAATTGGTTCTTGTCGAAACCATTTTTTTTAAAAAAAGGTTGACTTGTTTGAAAATAAAAATTAAAACAAGAGTCGCCACCAATCCTTTTTTATGAGATGTGATCGGGTTACCTCATAATTTGATCCTTTTAATAAATGTTTCGATTTACTAAAAAGGTGAATTTGGTCTACGAATTTTGAGAAAACGGATTCAGGAGTTGGTTACGTGCGAAGAAGGATTATCACCCTCGTCACACCCAAAATTGGTACCTAATTAATTAATTAATGTCTAAATGTCGAAAATTGAAAACTTTGAAAGAATTTAAAATACGATCCCTCCTTTTATTAATGTTAATTTAAAAAACGTTCGGATAAATCGAAAAGAATGTTAAAGATTCTCTCGTCTCGAGGTAATAAAATGTCACATCCCGTAAGTTAAGACACGACACTTTGAACCCTCAAGAATAAGCTTGCCTTTAAATTTTATTGAAATTTCATGTATTTTGAAATTTAAAAGGATATTTGGCTATTTAGGTTTAACAAGAAAATCGAAACCCCATAAGTTAGGGTACGTTTTCTCGAATTCCCAAATCGCGAAATATTACTTTATTTTAAAAATTTTCCTTTTTTAAATAATAACGAGTACAACACTTAATGATGTGCATTTATTTTGTTTAGAGTAAAATAAAATAATCTATATTGGATAAATACATTGGAGCCTAATTCACGATGTGATTTAAATGAAATAGCTAAAAAAAAGGGTAATGTGGAACAGGGAGCAATAATACATGAATAAATGCTACGTTGATGAATGTCAATACTATGAAAATATTAATAAATAATCCCTAAAGCGTCGATGGCAATAATCATATAATACACCATTTTGATATCAACATTAATGATCAAAATAAAATGAAACAAAATAATATATAAATAATATAAAAGGTTTAAAATAAATAATAAATGAAAGAACTTAAAGTAAATAATATAAAAAACAGTTTCAAATAAATAATGTATGAAAAAACTTAAAATAAATAATAAAACAGCTTAAAATTTTTAAAATGAATAACATATAAAATAGTTTAAATTGAATATTATATGTGAAAATTTAAAATAGATAATATATAAAATAGTTTAAAATAAATAATATATATAAAAATATTTAAAATAAATAATATATAAAAAGTTTAAAATAAACAATATATGAAAAGATTTAAAATAAATAAGATAAGTAAGTTTAAAATAAATAACATATGAAAAGATTTAAAGTAAATAAAATAAATAAGCTTAATATAAATAACATATAAATAAATAAATAATAAATTTGCGAAAAAGGGTTGAAATTAAACAGCTTGAGGATTAAATTATAGTAAAAATGAAATTAAAAGGTAAAAATTATAACAAGATATTTGAATGAGGATTGAAATCAAAAGGCGCGAAAAGGCTGAGGACCAAATGGGCAAAAAACCCAATCCCTGGACATGTGCCTGTTTTTTAAATCGCCAATGAGTCAAGGACTTAATTGGAACGCGCAACAAATTTTTGGGGTCAAATTTATAAAATAAATAAATAAGAAAAAAGGACTAAATTAAAAAGAACAAGAATGCGGAAGGGCTAGGGGCGTAAATAGTCCATTTAACGAAAACACGTGGATCCCCCCAGAGCAGGTAAGGTCGCGAGGATCAGGGGCTCTAAACGGCGCCATTTTGAGGCCTGAAATAGGCCCTAAATGACGTCGTTTGCTTATCCTATCAAAGCAATTTAAAAAAAAAAAAACTTAACACCCCCAAAGGTTCTTTCAAATCCCCCTTTGGCCGACCCTTAGTTTTGCCAGCGGTCCTCCGCACTCTACCGTGGTCGATGGCCAGCGTCACGTAAAATGGGTATTTTAACCCTCGTTTTCTTTACGTATTTGAAGGCCGAGCCTTCTCAACCCAAAAGCCGAAAGACAAGGACCCCGACCCCTTTTAGATCCGGCATCGACGACGGAGAAGGGACCTCTGATGCCGAGACCACAGGATGATTAAAGGTGAGCCTTCCTTTCCTCTTTTTGTTTTCACCTTTTTTTATTAAAATAGAATTGTAAAAAATAAAAAGAAACAAGAAAACAAAAAGAAACAAGTAAAAGATAAAAACTAACACATTTTAAAACTTCTGTTCTCCTTTTTGATTTACTAGTGTGCGTAAAAAAAATACAAAGATGTAGTTTTGGACTTTATAGCCGACTACAAGACCCTTTGTTTCTATTCTTTGTCCGTTTCTTTGTTGTCTTTTGTATATAGGCTTCTTGCATTGTTTCTTCTTTGTAGGTGTCAGAGGCGTCAGACGCATGGAAGGGCGGTGGTTGGTGAGCCTCGAGCGGCGGTGGCGTTTGCGACAGAGGGGGGCGCCAACGTGGCATGCGGCTAGGGTTGTCTACCCCCTTTTTTTCTGCTGAAAATGTTTAATATTGTGGGCTTGGGCATTGGGTTTTAGGGTTAGGTTTAATTTTGAGTTGTTGGGTTTTGTATTTGGGCTATGATTGGATATTTGGGCCTGTTGTTGTAAATGGACAATTTTTTTATTGGTTTAAATTTTTGTAGTTTGGGCCCGAGACAAAATTGACTTATTACAGTTCTAATATTAACAACATGAAGTACCTCATTTAAGGCTAAGATTCTTCCACATGTAAGTTTGAGCAAGATATTGTCTTTATTAAGCACATGTGCCAAGCATGAGTCTCTGATGTAGACAATTTATTCCCCTTTCTCTTATTGGGAGTAATAGTAAATGCATTTTGATTGCCACAAATATATCTAATGGTACTAGAGTCTGTCGATTACCCTTTCGCATTAATCATAATATTAATTTAAAAAATTATCACAATAATTATGTTATCTGTTTCAACCAAATTGAAATTTGACTTAATAAGATTGTCTTCTTTTCTCTTTTGATTTTTACATTGATATGCATGATGGCTCAATTTGCCATAGGCAAAGCGGTTTGATTTTTCTCAAAGTTAGGGGTATTAGTTTTGGACTTGTAACCATGTTTTTTCATACATGCTTGTGTGTTGTTTCCCACCAAGTTAACATATAAATATAATAAGGGACATTATCATTGTTGTAACGTTGACAACATGTGAAGCATCTACAGTAGCAGCGAGAATACGGGTATTTACAAAATCAACAGGATTATTGGAGAATTTATATATCACTTTCTAAAAAAAAAAAGAAGTGGGTCATAATGAATACTCTTAAAGATGGAGTTTTTCCTTTGACAAAATAATTCCTAAACATGTAACCATTTTAGGAAATTTTATGAAAAAGTGAAAAATACAAAGGCTAAACATGAAATGTGTTAGACATTATTCGTTGTATCCCTCGCAATTTAACAAGTTATTTTAATACAAAAAGAGGAACAATATCTAGAGAAAATACTAAAAATTTACAGGAAAGCGAATTTCATATTCAAAAATTTTAATTTTGGAGTTTTATTAATTATTAAGTATTAATTTAAGGAGGTGTCGTTTGCCTAAAGGCCCAATAACCAAACCCAAAGCCCACTCTTATGGAAAAATTACTATTTCAATCCTTCTTTATTTTGGTTCGTCGCTCCTTATATTACATATGTATATTTCTATATTTATTCCTTTCTCATATATTTATATTTATTTAGATATATTATATTAATAACATATCACCTAGTATTATATATTATATATTCATTAAAAATAAAAGAAAGACTAAATCACTTAAAAATGTTAAGCCCTTAACCCAAAAATTTACCTTTTCATTTTTACTCTTAATTTTCTTCCCACTGCCATCATCAATTTCTTTTCTTGATTGCTGCCATTGGCCCTTGCCTTTATAAATTTCTTGCTCTCCACAAATTTAGCTGCTATATCGGTCCAAGACAGCTGCCAATTGCCTTGCTTGTGTCATGTTTTGCTGCTCCAAAGTGCTACCATTTAGCTGCAATTTTCTTCAATAATTTTTGCATTGAATTGCACCATAAATTAGCTGCTGCCTTCTTCAAAATTGTTTATGGGTTGTGTTCTTATCTAGTTTAGGATTAATAAAGTGTGTTATTAGGGTTTTTTTTAATGTGTTCTAAATTACATAATATATAAAAATAACATAATATAAAATATTATAAACTTAAAATGGGTCAGACCGGACCAGGCTCGGCTTGGGCCTTGAATGTTTAAGCCTGAGCCCGACCCCATATTTTAAGTGGACCTAATTTTTTTGCACAAGCCCAATTTTTGGGCCTAATATTTTTTCCCAAACCCTTCAAATTTCGGGCGAGCCTTTAGGCCTGAGCGAGTAGCCCGACCATTGAACAGGTCTAATAAAGCTTGTGATCATTGCACGCAGAATGTCTCATAAAGGTCAATTTATTAAATGAGGTTAATTTTATCCACTTAATCTAGCCCGACTCATGGAATCCATGGAGAAATTCATCTACTTTAAGCCTTGGTAGCTCAATAATACCCTTCAGTCAAAATAGAATTACTCTACTAGAGTAAATAAGGTAAATCCTAAAGGGATAAGATTGTATAGAGTTTAAATCACTTAGGACTCTCAATTATATATAGACTCTAATCTTGATCGTCGATATAACTCAATCTATACCATTAGTTTTGGAGAGATCAACTATAAATAGAGGCCTCCCTTTCATTTGTGATCATCTTATTGTATGAAGTTATTCTTAAGTTAAAAATATATTGAGAGAATTTACTTAAACACTTGGTGTGCATTATTTTTTGTAACTTTTCAACTCTCTTGTTGCTCTTTTCGTTTCAAGTTGTTTCTACTATATTTTTAGTGCTTTAGAGATTTCCAGGGGAATTCTCATTTTTTGAGAGTTAGGTTGACTTAAGCGCATTTAAAGTGAAGAAATTGTCTAAGACCACATGGATTGTGAGACAAAAGTTCTAGTAAGATACTATGCACAAGATTAATCTAAGATATTTACAAAAAATATTAAATAAAAATATTAACATATATTATAAAAATAAAAAAAACAATTTAAGAAATGATAATATGTTTAAAATATTAAAATATAATTTTAAAAGAAATAATGAATTGAAAAATAATTTTAGTAATTTTTAATATATATGATAATAAAATGAACATATTCTTGGGAAAATGTAAGTCAACTATTTAATTGAGTAAGGTTGAATCTAATTTGGAGGAATTTTTGATTAATTTAGTCGTAGATGAGCTTAATTAGGATAAAAGGTGTTATGATTTATTTTGTCTTAAAAATTATTTGAACTTAGAGTAATTAAAATTTGTTTAAGATTAAATTTAAACTAATTGTAATGGATTGATAATTTAGATTTAGTTTTAGTAAATTGGTATGTTTTTTTTTATTTTTTATGTTGAAGTAAAAGAGTTAGGTGAATCATTGAAAACGAAGGTCATTGAAGATTGATTGATTTTAAGCAACGAATGCTCAAAATTTCAGCTTGTGATTTTTGAATTTTGATTGCCTTACATTGTGGTTAATTTAATTGTTTGATGTGTTAAAATTACATTGTGAAATTGATGAAAAGACTTTATATGTGTCAAAAAGTTTTCAGATGTAAAACTCCATACCTAACTTAATTATTGGGTTCGAGCTATAAGGTGTCACATTTGTTGCCTGAGTAATTACAAACAAATCAAAATCTAGTTTACAACATTAAACATTCAAAAATAATAATAAAACAAGTATATAAAAATAATACGTAACCATTTTCGAGTCATATACAAGCTTAAGAAAGCTCTAATGCTAACCTAAGTTTGAATTAGGACTAACTGTAAAGTTTTCAAGACGCCACGACTTCGGGGGTTCCTCATCGTGACGTAACATACTAACTTGGCTTCATCCCAACAACTAAAGCTCCGCGTCGCAACGTGACTTGGTGATTTGATCTCGTCATTGACACATGCTTAACATCGCGACGTGACATACAATTTCTAAATGGTTAAAGTAATAGCAACTTTCAAATGACCAAAACAACTATTTCATCTTTTCAAACCACATATTTCAGCCAAATACTCTTCCTTAATAAGTTTAATTCTAAACAATTATACCATACATATACTATCACATTTGCAATTTAACCATTTTAACCACAACATATAGGCTAAATTCATGGTTCTAACTATTCGAACAAGTGACATAGCTTCACACTTCTTTTAACCACAATATACTAATGATAAGCTATAAAAGTAACATGTTTTAAATCCCATTCTTGATGCGTTTTTGGATTTATTATGTAAATTAGTGAATTTGATGCTCTTAATCCTTTAAATTCATGTTTCTATACTTAAGTGAGCATAAGGGAGCGAAAAATAAGCCAAATCGAGCAAAAAGAGCTGTTTTCAGCTAAAAGAGCGAAAAATAAGCCAAAATCGAGCAAAAAGAGCTTGTCGAAACCATCTTTAAATTTTGAAAACAAAAACGGACAATCGACTTTTAAAATGAAAATGGAGTCGCCACCAATCTTTTGCTTAGGTGTGATTGGATCACTAAGGAGTTTGGTCATTTTAATAAAACATTTTGGTTTACTAAAACAATGATTTTGGTCTACGAATTTTGAGAAAATGGGTTCGGGAGTCGGTTACGCATGAGGAAGGATTAGCACCCTCATTACGCCCAAAATTGGCACCAAAATGATTAAATATTGTCCTTATGTCTGAGATTTAAAAGAGTTTTTGAAAGGTGGTTCTTTTTATTTGAATAGCCCGAGTTGGTCGTCAAAATTCCCTTGTTTCAGAGGAATACAGTATCACATCCAGCACGATAGGACACGATCCTTTGTATCCTCTAAAACACGATAAATTTCGACTTCCAAAAATTTATATGTCAAAAATCACAAAAGGATGCCCAATTATTTAGTCGAACGAAAAAAATCGAAACCCATCATAATAGGGTATGATTCCTCGAATTTCTAGACATCGAACATTGCCTTATTTTAGAATTTAGAGAACATGAGTGAAATTCTAAAGGGATATTCTATTCTTTTAAACAAATAGGAAATCACAACCCAGCACGATAGGGCACGATTCCCCAAATTGCCAAACATCGAACATTACCTTCTTTTTAAAGAATTTTTAAACGAATAGTTATAAAACTAGCTTAAAACGTATTAATTTTACTTGAAATAGAGTAGAATAATTAGTGTATTTCAAAGAAACATTAAAAAAGAATAAACATGCGATAATATGCACACCTAAAGTACAATAAACCACAATTGATAACTCCAACGATTAAGTGCGACTATTCTACAAAAAATGTGATCAAATTTTTTAGCATTGATGGAAAGCAATTAATATAACAAATAAAACAACGAATAAATAAAATACAACAACAATAAATATGGCACAATATAAATCAATCAACAGATCATATACAAGACAAAATGGAATTTAGAAGTCAATGTGGTATAAGACAATTTCAAAATAGACGAATGAACACATAATATATATGATATATGAGTGGGTGAATTGATAAATTTGAAATAATTTAGGTAAAAAAAACTAAGGCTATATATATAATCATTGGAATAAATATTATAGAATAAATTATATGAATCAAATAGTATGCGAAATATTTTCAACACAAATTCATTTAAAAACGACAATATACAATAACTTAAAAATATGAAAGAATGGTAGAGTACATGATAAGATATACGTACAAAATATATATATATATATATATATATATATATATATATATATTTAAGAATAATTACTTGTAAAAAAAATGGCATGAAATGAATGATGCATACAAAATTAAGTTAGCTTATAAATTATATAAGTACCATTATACTTAAAAACTTTTAAAAGAAATACTAAATAAGATACTAAGATAATATAATATAGAGAAACATTTAAAAATAATAATTTTATAAACATAAAATGAAGTTCCCAAAATAGTGTCATATATACATAAAAACATTAAGTAAATCATGAATCAAGAAATATTTTAAATAGAAAACTCTATTAAAATAATTTATGTATCAATATATAAAATATTTAAGCAAAAGTTTATAATGAGGTATTAAAATAATTTAATGTAAAAAGAATTTTAAAACGATGATATTGTCAAAAATAAATAAGAATGTTGTTAACTTCAAAATAACGGTTATTATAGATTAAGAATTTAATAAGAATGATGTATATACAAATATGTATAAAATATTTAAAGAAATGGGATGCACAATGTAAAAATAATAAGATAAAAAAATCTCAAAATAATTATACAAATGTAAGCAAACAAAATTATTAACATAGATTAATACATATAAAAATATTAAATGCATTTTAAATAACTATACAAATGAAAGACCAAATTAAAATTGAACCCAAAATGACAGGGATAATTTACAAATAATCATAAATAAGATCAATGTACAAGGCACATGAATGTGTGGGGATTAGAATTGCAAATATCCCGAGCCCAAAACGTAGCACTGTATCGCGGACTAAAATGGAAACGCACACAAATTAAAGAGCCAAATTAAAAAAAAGGGCAAAACAAAGAAGGCACAATTGAATAATCACGCAAAAGAAAGGATTTAATGCGCAAATTTTCCACTTCTAATGAAAAGGCACAGACTTATTTTAATGCTAAAATCCTTATTCCCATTTATCTTCCTTTCAAAGCACAAATAACCTTTTAATTTTAAAAAAGAAACAGAACCTTTCATTCTCTTTGGGTTCATTAAGTAGCCACCCAAACCACCATCAATTTGATGGCTGACGGTGCACGAATGGAGATCGGATCTTGCTGAAGAAAGCCTCACCCACGAAGATCCGGTAAGAGTACTCCTTTCCCCCTTTTTTTTTTAAAAAAAAACTTTAAAATCCTGTACTATTCTGTCAAAAACAAGGCAAGATCCGACGAAAAAGAAGAGAGAACAACCCTAGCCCGAATCACCATATTCCTGAGACATGAGGGCTTTCATCGGTGTTGTTTCAAGCATTCTTTTTCGTCTTCTATGTTAAAATAATGCAAGTAAATCGACAGAAAAGAGGGAAAAATTTGAAATCACCTTTAGATCACTCTTTTGATTTCTTTTCTACTATTTAGTATATGTATTATAGTGTGCGTTCGTAGTTTTACAATGAAAAAGTTTTTTGGCTTTATAGCCGAACAATAATCTAAAATGAAAATTCAAGCCCTCTTTTTTTGCTATTCTGTTGTTTTTTGTTTCTATTTGCTATTGTTTTCTTGTCTATTTGCAAGTGTGCATGGCGCGTGAAGGTGTACGACGTACGGAGGCGCTGGAGGCTTGTACGGCGCTGGAGGTTAGGGCTGCGACGCTCCTTACTGCTAGGGTTTGGCTATTTGGCTAAACTTAGGTTTAGGTTTTGGGCCATTGGGCCCCATTGTAAATGGGTATCTGGGTTTGATTTTTTGTTATTGGGCCTGGGCATATTAGGCCTATTACAGAGCTATTTTCAGCATTTCCACACGGGCTGGCCACACGCCTATGTGCCAGCCCGTGTCAATTTCGCAACCTGCTTCCTTAACACGCGGAAAAACCCAATTTTTAGGCTTTCTGAGCATTCTAAAGTCTATAAATAACAATTAAAAGAAGACCTAATGGAGCATGTAGAGAAGATTGAAGAAATTACTCGAAGTACACTATCAGAGCCAACTCAGAAGCAGATCTCCTTCAAAATTGAATATCTCATTTTAACTTTTTTCGAAGTTTATTTGAATTTCTTTATGTCTTGTAGTTTTTTTGACTTTGAGATGTATTTTTTTTCGGATTATGAACTAAATTCCCTAGATACCTAGGGAAAATGAAACCTATGATGAATTTTATTATTTGATTTCTGAATTACATGATAAATACTTGATTCTTGTTCTCAATTATGTATGCTTATTTCGTGCTTTAATATTTTAGGGATATTAATTCATTTTTAATGTTCTTATTTCAGTAGAGCAAAAGTCCCTGTTTAAGAGTAGATCTAGCATAATTGAGTGAAGTTGCATGTAATCCTAAAAATAGGACGACATAAATCTACCGGATTAGACTCCATTCTAATAGGGGAATCCATAGATCGAGTTAATGCGAAAATAAGGATTTTAACTAGAAAGAGATTTCGATTAATCAACCTAGAGTCAGGTGTTCTTACTCTCGAAAGAGATATTAACATAATTTATAGATTTTTACGGATCAAGACATAAGTGAATAAATTATTTAATTCAGATTCAGAATAATAAGTGAAGTTTAGGTGGATTATTTCTTGGGTATTGTCTTTCTCTTTGGTTATCTTCAAATATTTTCCTAATTCATTCTCTGTCGAGTTCTTAGTTAATTTAGATTAGTAAATTTGGATTAAAACAATCATCCTAATTTATCAACTAAATAATAGAAAAATAGTAATTACTGGTACTTTTAGTCCTCGTGGATACGATATTCCCTACTCACCATAGCTATACTATTGTTCGATAGGTGCGCTTGCCTTTGTCGTAATTATAGTTAGTTTAGTGACCATCAACTAACATTTCTTAAATTTCTAACTTTATAACAAATTAAGTTCACAATTTTAACATTTGACTGTTTGCAAAATATCACTTCGAGCTTCAATTGTTCGCATTAACACATATTAAACCAAAATCGACCCAACTTAAGTACATGCGATACTTAAAACAAAGACAAAATCATACGCTAAGCGAAAACGCTCAATGCTAATTCTATTATTTAAGATAAAACAACATATGCATTAGTAATTTGTCGCAAGATATATAATATCAATGACTATTCAAACCATGTTCTATGATGCCAAACAATTCTTTTAACATACTCACATTTGAGCATACAATATATAGTAAAATCAATTCAAGTCACTAATCAAATACGTGTCTTTAAATCATTCCCTAATTCAATTCCATTCATAAATGAGACATACATATATATATATATATATATATATAACCTTGACATTATGCCATTCGATTCCATTTTCATCCAACATCAATATTCCATAACTTCTTATACTACACTTGTCATCCCTGGTTGCCCGACAATGATGACTTTTGCTATCTATACTCATTATACCATCCTAGGTGGTCCAACAGCAATTGTTCGCACAATTCAGTATATTACAATCCTTGTTGGCCTGACAACGATGGTTTACCCTATTTCAATATTCTATCATCCTGGATGGCCCGACAATGATGACTTTCTATATTCTTATATTTTATTATCCGTGTGGCTCGACAATGATGGTTTTCACAATTTACTTATCCTACCATCCTGAATAAATTGACAACGATGACATTCAATATTTGAACATTCTACCATCTCGAATAGCCGACAACGATGGTTTTCAACCTAAGGCATGCCAAATAATTTGACGGTACTTGAGACCGTTTTTAGGGTAGCATCGACTCGATATACATTGTAACCATATATCACATTACAATCTCATCATCAATTCATTTCATACATTGCATACCATTCAACATTCCGTATCATACTCATTTTTCCTATATTCAACCATTACCCAGTTTTGACATTCAATACTGTCACACAATTCAATTCAATACATGCTTTCAATCACATTCAAAACCACAATTCAATTCATTTTTTTCCAAACACATATGTTCATGTCATACACATATTCTACTCAACTTCCATAACACATATCACATTTCAAGATAATTCATATCATTTCTCAATTTATTCAATTTGATAATATCTTAATATTCAATCATAAGCTTAACAATTATGTTCAAATAACCATTTCCAACTCACCTTAATACCATATAATGCAAAATATCGTGAATATGCAATAATTAAAAATTTTCATGAATCATAGAAATACAAATCGAGGTTCCACGTCACTCGTCAATAACTCTCGTATTTACTTTCCCTCTCGATGGCCCAGAGTTGATGTTAGCTACGTACAATCATAAAACATATATCAATATAAATTTCCAGCCAATTCACAGTCAATTACCAATTCATGCATATTTTTCAATTTATTAAATTTAGTCCGTAAACCCCGGACAATCATAACTATTAATTCCTAACTTTGGACTAAAATCCGGTTTCACATTTATTCATTAGGGACCTCCTACTTTATATTCCTACCAAAATTTTATAAAAAAATTTCATTCTATTCATTTTGGTCCCTAATGTACGAAACTAACAATTAAGCTTTATAACTTAGTCATTTTCATAAACTAAGCTTAATTTCCATCAATTTCATACCTAATTCTTCAAGAAATCAACAATGGAAACTTTATAAAACTTTAAAAACTTTACAATTTGGTAGATGGGACGACTAAATCAAGCTCTCATGACCTCAAATCTACAAAAAAAATTACAAGAAAAAGACTTGGATTTCATATCTAATTCAATGGCCTATTGTTGGAAAAGTTTTAAAGCTTTCATTTAAGCTTTGATTATGGAGGATGGTGGGATAACTGGAAAATATGATGAATTCCCACTTTCATTTCCCTTTATACTTCAATTAATAGTTAATTAACTTAGTTTAATTAATTAATTAATTAATCATGTTTTAATTAATATAATTTAACTTTTAATCACATTTAGTGAAGCTACATTTATCATTCACTACCAATAATTTAAAAATGGTTTATTTACCATTTCGGACCTTTGAATAATTGTAATTTAAGTCCCTAAATTATTTCTTAATTAAAAAGCTATAGCGATTGAACTTTACAACTTAGTCATTAGGCCTTATTTAATCACAATTTTGGGTAAATTGACTAATCAAATTTCAATTCATTTATTTATTAACTCCATAAATATCTTTATTTAATATTTATTGACTCGATTTACGGAAACAAAGTCCCAAAATCGTAATTTTTGACACCATTGGAAGCTAGGTCGGTACATCAGATATAATCAACATAATATAAAGTATGGGGGTCCCCATATTGTTTGTTTACTGTATCATTCAGATTACCTTGAGCATTTGGGAGTATTATTATTGTTGCACTTTGCGCATTTAGTGTGATAGTTGACTGAGTCATGAACATTCACATATTGAAGTATTGCTACTGTTAAAGAAGCATTTTGTGCTCTCTTCATTGATTGTTTTGTTTGATGTATGGTTGAATACTTGTGTGTTCGAATATACTTCCTGCATGTGTTACTTGGGCAAAATTTAAAATGTGAATCTATTTTGATATTAATATCTAACATGTAACTATTTTATGGAATGGTATTTGCTATACTCGAATTTTTCTAATGTGATTTAAATTTCTTTAAAACTAACTTTAATATATGGTAAAGTTAGAATTTGGAAATCACCACAAGATATGAAAAGCTCAACGTTTGGATTTTTAATTTTGTTTGCAAGTTCTAGATAGTTTGTGAGTTTGTGGTCGAGCAACATCGGTGTGAAAAGTCTTGGCACAAATACTTTCATAACAGTCCCTTTTTAAAAAGAGTAAAAATAACACGTGGTATGTACTTAGAATATGTTAATTAGTTGATTTGGTTGCTTTGGTTCTATTTTAAAATTTATTGATTCAGTTATTATGAATTATTTTAATTTTTAATGACTATTTTCTCTTAAAAATATTAAGAGTAAGTTATAATGTCATATAAATATTTAAGACACTATGTTTCAATTAGTAATAAATGAATGATAAATAGAGCGGTCGCTTTGCTTATTAATGTGACACTATAAATTTGATCAAATTCTCAAATTGAGTTTAAAGTGTAACATATGAATCAATAGTTGTCATTAAATCTTTTTAGCCTTTGGTAATGTAAGTTACCTAGTTGCAATCAACAACCTACAGAAACAAAAAGGAATCACTATGCAAAATAATGTTATATTTTACACATATTAGTGATCTTTAATCTTATAATACAAAGTTAAATAGCCTTATATATTTAAGGTAATTATCATTAAGTAAAAAAAAAAATAGACTTAGGTATTTAGGATATTACATAGGATGAGAGAGGGCCGGTTTTGATGGTCTCAAAAAATTTTATATGAAATTTTAGAGAGTTTTTCAAAATTCTTCAACTAATTTTATCTTCATGGTGGTATCGAGTATTATTTGTAGTTTTATAGTTTTCGCATATGATAATGATGTTTAGACTATTATTGAAAATGTTGGTGTTTAATTTTAAACTTTTATATAATTATATTATTTTTGAATCCATTGGGTTTTACAAGTACAGTGCCACTGCCAATAAAATGTGAAATATATAACTTAAAACCATTCTCTTTTATTCAAATGATAATTTTTTTTATTGTCCATTGTACACAAGTAATAGCGACAAAAACATGTTGAACCAATCGTATAAGTAGAGCACACGATGACAACATTCACCCAAATATAGATCTAAATCAAAACTTTATTGATAGGGAAAATTAAGATGGAAACCGCATGTAGTCTAGTCTTCGTCTGAAGAATGCCTCCTCCTTCCACCCCTTCTACCATCTTCGTCTGAATCCCTACCTCTATAATCCCTTTCCTATTATGAATTAATGAATAGGTTAGTTTATGCTCTTAATTTTCTTTTTTTTTTTCCTTAAATACTTGGATTTCTCACTTATTCTGTATACTTGTTCACTTCTGAATATGAATATGAATATGATCTATAAATATATATAAAAAGAAAAGCTTAAAACTAACTCTTTCCGGAGAGTGCCTTCTTCCTCTAGAGGAATCATCCCTTCTGGAAGTTCGATCCTATCACGAAGTAATGAAAATATTAGACAATCTTATCCAGATTTTATATATTTTAGAAATACATGTGTCCAACACTTATGTTAAACACGTTAAATATGAGTATGAATATGATTATCTAAATAAATGAAAAAAAAAAAACTTAAACTAACTCTGTCTGAGTGTGAAGACTCCTTCCATCCTCTAGAATATTCATCCCTATCATCATAATCTCTGGGACTCCGCTCCTATTATGAAGCAATATAAATACGACTATATATATATAAACACTTTCAAAAAGTTGAGTAAAATATATCTCATACTTAAACATTTAGATAATGTAAATTTTAATTAAGTGCATTAAGCTTTACTTTTCAAAAACATTTTTAAATCATAAGTAATGCTAAATAGATAACTTTTCATTAAACCAATCCATAAAATAAAAAAAAACTAAAATTTCTACCTCTTACTTTTCAAAATCATGTTTGATATAAATTATTTATTTACTCACATTATTTAGTTTCTAGTTTTTAATGTCCAAAATAAACATTTTATTTTTTAAAAACACAAATTTTCATAAACAATACTAATTCGGAAAGGAAGACAAACCCTGTAAACATTTTATTGAAATTGGTGGTTTGCTAATATGTATATGTTAAATTCATGAAATTAAAAATAGAAGTTAAAATATGTTACAAGTTTTCATATTTTTTATAAATTTAGAATGTAATCACTGTATTTTATTTGTAGAATTCAATCATTTTAATTTTTAATTTTAAAATTTAAATCAAGTTAACATTGTTAATGTGATATTTTAAAATAAAAAAACTTATTTAATAGTAATGTAATTAAAAATAATATCGTAATGAACTTATATTTCATAAAAAATCTTTAACAATATTAAAAGTTGAATTTAAATTTTAAAATCTAAAAGATAAAAATAAAAATTGTTAAAAATAAAAGTAAATAAAGTAAAATCTTAAATTTAAAAGAAAAGAAAATTTTATGATATATTTCACCCAAAAAAAAAAAAAAAATACCTCGGGGTTGAAAGTGAGACCAACTTTAATCTCCCCACAAAACTCCTTATTTTTTACAATATTATATGCAGTTGGAGGAATGCGTCCTTCTCGCAATACCGACTTTAAACAAATTCTGTAAAGATGTAAATACTAACCTTTTAATTATATGATATAAAAAACAAATAAGTTTGATCCATAAATTTAAAGAAATTACTCACTCAGCTTCTCCAACGAAATCATCATTACCAATATCACTGTCCATTATTTTCAGTTTTAGTTCCTCAGCCCCTTCCGACACATTGAATATAAAATTCTCGTTCCATACCGGTTCAGACCCTTGCCGTCAACATCAACATTTTCTATGGTAAGTAATTCCATGTCTTCATTATTATTATTCAACAACAGAAATTTAGAAACCCATTTACCTGATGCAACACTACTTTTCTGCTCCTGAGTTCGACAAGTGAGGATCACATATGGATCCATTTTGACTGCTCAAATTTCCAATATTTAAACCATTAGCAAAACTATAATGAAAGATTTTATACTAAAAGTTAAATTATTATTTTTATTTAAAAAATAAATTAATTAATTTTTATACGTTGAATTAAAAAATAAATTAATTATTTAATTTAAAAATTCATTCATTTTTACTGTTAAAAATTGATTCATGTACATTAACTTGAGGTAGATGTGACATGTCATGTCTAATAATAAGATTACTCCATCAGAAAAGTCAATTTTTAACAATAAAAATAAATAAAAATTTCTAAAAGGATTAATTTACTCTCTAATTTAACGTACAAAAATTAATTTACTCGCTTTTAAATAATGAGAGTAAAATATAATCTCATCCCTAATATTTCAACCATTAGCAACCACAAACATTTCAACCATTAGCAACCACAAACAAAACATTCAAACTAAACCCACCCTATTTGTTTAAACAACTGATATTAAAAGAACAGAAACAGAACTCACACAGAAAATCAGTGTCCTCAAGACCCTTGGCACTTGCAAGAAAAACTTCAAGCGATCCCTGAGGCATGTTTGGAGGCGAAACTGAAGACAGTAACAATGAATGTAAGAACAAAAAAACAGACCCCAGAAAGGTATATATACAGGGGAATTCCATACTTTCCCCTGTTTCTAGGATCTACTTTTTTCCAGGAAACTAAAAATAACACATATGCTGACTCGGTCCTCGAAAACTAAATTAGGAACCCACTTAGACCCTTAATTACCTTAGCCAGGAAAATGCAATGAGGTGGTTTAATTAGTAAGTAATAAAAATAAAAGCCTTGGGGCAGTTCAAATTCTCTTACACCATTAAGGTCCGACAATCTTTTACATCAAACATGATCGGAATCCAGACAAGTTGCAAAATTAATGTTGTGAAACCACTTGCAGAAGTAGCTGGCATATATCATGCGTTTGTACAGGCTGAACCGCTTCTCCTTTGTTTTGGACCCACAAATAACAAACTATTCGTCGACTAGCATTATCTTAAATTACGTAAGAAATATCTTTTGCTTAGTGGTTTACCAACAACAGTTCATGCTTATCACGTGGATTTATCAAATTCTCTCCAACATTATCTGTCTGTGATGTATTATACTTATCCTAAAACTTCTCATTTCATTCATCATTATCTTAGATACAATTCCTAGAACCCTTAATCCAAAAGGATCCCAAATTACCGGAATGATAGCGAATTTAGTGGATGGTGAGTTTCCGAAACTATGTAAAGCGCCACCAAAAAGAAGCTTTTGACTGACTGACAGACAGCAACTACTGAAACACATTATGAGCTGTGATTCACCCACAGTTCCATTTTCTTGCCTCTTCATTGTACACTAGTACTAGTAGCTATTCCTCTCTCTCACACTCACAAATATTTTCTTTGTTTTGGTTCCCAAAATTTACCTTTTTCGTATGCATTCTTATCCTTTTGTGTGGGAGTTTTTTTGGTTTTCCGAAAAGATAGTTTCTTGATTTTCTCAAACACGTCTTCTTCCAAAACCCAAAGTTAAATACTTTATTTTTTTTTTGGTCATTAATAAGGAAGAAATTCTTTAAAAACCCAAGATCCCCATCTTCTCTGAATTATAAATTATTAATAATAAAAGAAAAAAAGAATACTTTATAATCTTTCTTTGTTTTTTCTTTTTTACAAATGGATGCTTCACAGAAAACTATTCTTGTTACTGGTGGTGCTGGGTTCATTGGCACTCACACAGTGGTACAGCTACTCAATGAAGGTTTTAAAGTGTCAATTATTGACAATCTTGATAACTCTGTTATTGAGGCTGTTGATAGGGTTAAGGAATTAGTGGGTCCTGAGCTCTCTAAGAAACTCCAGTTCAACTTGGTAAGCAAAAAATTTTCCATCTTTTACTCTAAAGATGAAAACTTTGCTGTATGTATCGTTGTATTATGATGATCATACGTTTGGGTTTTTATTTGTTTTAAGATCTATGATGGGATCAAAGCTTTTTCATACATATTTTTTTGTTGCAGGGTGATTTGAGGAACAGGGATGACTTGGATAAGCTTTTCTCTAAGACAAAGTACTGCCAACTGAATATATACTGTCATCTTTTCTGGTTTTGATTGTTTGCATCACAATGGTCCATTAATTTATTGTCATTTTACAGTTTCATTTGGGATTATGCTTGCAAATGACTTAAAATGAATGTAATTTGACTAGTGTTGAATTGGATTACCTGTAACAATTGGCTCAGGTTTGATGCTGTCATCCATTTTGCTGGCCTTAAGGCTGTTGGGGAGAGTGTCGGTAACCCTCGTCGGTATTTTGACAATAATTTGATTGGCACTATCAATCTGTATGAGATCATGGCCAAATATAATTGCAAAAAGGTATGAGAATGTCTTTAAAACTCTTTGTTTTCCTCATGGTATCTTTTTGGTTTCATAGTTGCATTTCAACTGATCTAAGGAAGATGTTAAATTAGTATAATTGCTAGAATTCCTTGTTGAGCTGTTCCTATTTGTTCGAGTCTTCGAAGAAGGCCGTTTTTATCTCTATGACATGACTAAATGTGAGGATTGTTTGAGTGCCAAGAATTCAGTCAAGGAGTTTATTACATGTCAATGCGTTTATGCCAAAAAACAATAGTTTTTGCTTGTACTGCTTCAATTCCACTAAAATTTTCAGGTGTTAGTAAACACGAACGATTGTCTCCTTATTCTTCTTTTACTTTGGTGTTATACGTATTCGCACATTTTTTACCAAGTAGATGGTATTCTCATCCTCCGCAACTGTGTATGGCCAACCCGAGAAAATACCATGTGTTGAGGATTTTGAGTTGAAGGCCATGAATCCTTATGGACGGACCAAGGTAAGTACTAGTCTGTTCTAAAATGTTTCTTTTCTTGGTTCACAAGAATTGTACATTTATTGTATTTAATCGATAAACTTCTTTTTATATTTACCAGCTTTTCCTTGAAGAAATTGCACGAGATATTCAGAAGGCTGAACCAGATTGGCGTATCATTTTACTGCGTTACTTCAATCCTGTTGGTGCTCATGAGAGTGGTAAAATTGGAGAAGATCCAAAAGGCATCCCGAATAACCTCATGCCTTACATACAACAAGTGGCCGTAGGCAGATTGCCTGAACTTAATGTATATGGTCATGATTATCCAACCAAGGATGGCAGCGCGGTATGTGTTTTAAAAGCTAAATTTCCTGAAAGAATATCCGTAATAGTCCTTATCGTTTAGATTGCAGTCAACTTTGTAATTCATCGTCTGTGCCTGCTCGATATTGGTCCTTTGTTGACAGATCCGAGACTACATCCATGTTATGGACTTAGCTGATGGCCATACTGCTGCACTTAGGAAACTTTTTACCACAGAGAGTATAGGTGATCAATTTATATCATTCAGTTGCCTTGTTTTAGAGATGAAGGTTGATAGCAGTTCCTTTTGGAAATTTTTACGGGTCATTTTAAATGTATTTGTCCTTTCAGGTTGTGTTGCCTACAACTTGGGAACTGGATGTGGTACATCTGTGCTCGAAATGGTTGCAGCTTTCGAAAAAGCTTCCAGAAAGGTAAATGTTGTCTCATTTCTCCTTTCCCCTTCTCGTTTTCTTTCTCTTGTAATTAAATTGCTGGTGCTTAAACTACTGCAGAAAATCCCCATTAAACTATGCCCAAGAAGACCTGGAGATGCTACTGCCGTTTATGCTTCTACCGAGAAAGCTCAAAGGGAACTTGGTTGGAAGTATGCCTATGATTCGCATCTCTTTCCTAGTGCTTTGTTTTATTGGAATTACATGGATCCTCTGTTACATATTCCTATTATATATCCTTACCTATGATAGTCGATTGATATCTGCTCATATTATGTGTAATTTTCATGAATGTTGGGGTTGAAGATATGGGTAATTTGCAGGGCAAAATATGGTGTAGATGAGATGTGTAGGGATCAATGGAAGTGGGCGAGCAGCAATCCATGGGGATACCAGTCAAAAAAGCGTTAAAAGCTTTGCTTAAGATTTTCTCATGTTACACCAACATCAACAGCATGTTTAAGCAAAAGTTATCCCCTTAGTGTTCAAACAACTTATAGATTTCTTATGTGTTAATTGTCAATTCGAGTTGATGTTTTTATTTCAAGTAATTATATATATTTATATAAATTTTAACACGTTGATAATTCTTATTTATACACATTTTGTATGATTATTTATTTGATTCATGTTGATGTTAGCTTTTATATATGTTTAAATTCTACTATTTCATAAAGTTAAAGTTATGGATTTAATCATTATATTATAATTTGATTAATTTTAGTATTTGTATGCGTTTTATTTTTGAAATTTTAGTCATGACTTCAATAATAATAGTTAAATTTGTTTGGTTCAATTCAATTATTAGTCTTGTACTCTGCATACATTTATAGTTTTTTGGTGAATTATAATAATAAGGTAAGTCTGAACAACAAGCATGACTGGTGCTCGAACTCAGGCTACATCTGAGATGGTAAACACACTAACCATTTAGGTCATCACATGGGTTCTTAGTTTTTAATATATCATTTTTGACAATTCCATCATCAGGTTACAAGCTTCTGAAATCTTAATTACACCCCTAACCATTCTAATCTAATAAAATCGGCATGTTGAGATCAAGCATATGGTGGTATTTATCGAAGGAAAGAAATTCATAACTCAATTATATAAATAAACCTGCATGGTCAAGCTCACTTATAGTCTTTCATACTAGCGTGGCTGATGGGGGAAACAAAAGTCAACCCTGCAATTTGGTCAAGCATGACTAACAGGAAACTTCCCTTGAAACTGCATGCAATTACCAACTACATTTTCAAGGATTTCCATATCCAAAAGATCACTTTGAAGGGAAGGCTCCCTCAATATTTGTCAAAAGCAGCTTCGAGGAAGGTTCAAATCAAAGATGGAGCAGTGAAAGAAGAAAGTGAGCATGTTATGGCGGTTGCTTGTACAAAAATGGCTGGTGTTTCCCCTGTGTCAGTGGCTAATTCTCACACTCAACACCCATTTCCAACCCCTTCACCATTTTCTTTCTCAGGGACTACTACACGGCGAACTTATACACCTTCCATACATCATTTAAATCTCTTCCTTCGATTCTTGCAGCTTCTCTTCTCCTTTATTTCAGCCCTCACACTGGCTACTCCACCCGCAAATAACAACAGTGGCCAACGATCGCCTAGCTTCACCGAGTACCCTGAACTAATGTAAGCATAGCTATGTTTTTGCTTTAATTATTTGACAAGATTACTAACTAATGTAAGCAAGTAAGAAATCCATCTTTCTTATTCTCATCAGAATACTTCAATCATCGAAGTTCACTCTGCACTAAACAAGGATTATCTTTGTCTTTGTGTAGATATAGCTTCATTGTAGCTATTTTAGCTTTCCTTTACGCAGCTCTCCAACTGTTTAAAGGTATTTCTGACATTGCTCACGGAGGCATTCTAATCTCAGACAAGACCTCAGACTACTTTAGCTTTGTCTTCGACCAGGCAAGCGCACTCCCCATTTTAGACAGTAGTTAATTTGTATGATAACTAATTCCTACCTGGGTTGCCTGTACAGTTGATGGGCTACCTTGTCATCTCATCTGCTTCAGTAGCAATACCGATCATTCAACAACAGGTTGGGCAAAGCACACCACTTTGGAAGGGAACCATTGTATCAACTAGCATGTCCTTGGCAACTTTTCTGGTTATAGCAATCTCTGCTCTCTTGTCTGGCTACAAGCTTTGCAAGAGAATCGTCTGGTGATGTCACTTACTGTTGGTGTTATACAGGGGCTTCATTCTGCTTCTTACTTAAAAGCCCATCCATGGGCCATAAATAATTCTGTAACCATACACATGGAGTTTGGTCAAGTCGGTACTCCTTAACTTGTTGAGACTTTGATTCTATGTTCAAGATTAGAGGCTCTAAAACAACTAGAAAAACTAATGAATTTATCATGTATAAAAAGAAAAGAATGAAGTTTAACGTGCATTAACTGGTACTCCATATTTCAAATATACTTTAATTTCATCATGAAATGGAAAGGAAGAATATATTCCTAGCTTTCCCCAACCACCAAAAGTTATAAAAAAAGAGAAAAGCCTAATGCTACATTCTCTATATATAAAAATATTCACTAGGCCCAAAATAATCCTTTGATATACTATAAGCAAGGCAAATAGAAGCAGGGGAAAGGTTCTGGTCAAGTTCTAAATATGATACTGAAAAAGAAGAGCCTGTATCACCTGCAGCCCCCAAAGTTTAGTCTTCTTTAATGACATTAAGTTTGCCTTCTGTAAACTCACAAGCAGGAATGGGGATTCCAAGCTGTTTCTGTAACTTCTTCACAACAAAAACTTCCGGCTCCTCACAGATGGTTACCACAGTACCTTTCCTGCCAAGCCGACCTGTTCGACCAGCTCTGTGTGCATAGTGGATAGAGTCAGTGGGCAAGTCCAGATTAACCACAAGATCACATTCTGCCACATCCAAACCCCTTGCTGAAAGTTCATTTGTCACCAGAACTCTCACTTCTCCATTCTTGAACTTTTTCAAAGTCGTTGACCTGGCAAGCTTGCCAAGGTCACCATGCAGCTCTGCAGCTACCATCCCACGGGCCTCTAGCTTGAAGACAGCATCCTTTAGCTGCTTTGTATGGTTCATGAAAGCTATCACACACTTGGCATCAAGTGCATGTACGCATCTTCTCAATGTATCAACCTTGTGCTGTAATTTTGCGACACAATGGTAGTGTTTCAAAGCAGGTGGTAGGCTTTGCAATGCAGCCTGAGTCCGCATGCTTGAGTCTGAACCAGATGTAGGTTTTAAGATATTAACAGGTCCAGAGGGCGAAACAGCTTCAAGTGGCATGACCTTTTTAGCTTGGACAAGAAGTGGGTCAGACCCCCAGCTCCTAGCCGCCCTTATAACTGAAAATGGAACTGTAGCAGACACCATAATGGTCCGACGTGCAGCCCACTTAGCAATTGAGCCACGGGGGTCAGAACCTGTTCTCCTGCCCACATGTTCCAATATCCGGTGCATGTCCTCCCGAAAGTTAAATGACAGGAGTTCATCAACTTCATCTAAAACCAAGAAACGACAGCTATGAGTGTGAAGCTTCCCAGCTGCACTGATCTCTGCAATTCGACCAGGGGTGCCAACAACAATGGCTGGCTTGTTCTTCTTTAAAGCTTCTTCTTGTCTTGATCGATTTGCACCTCCTACAAGTTGCTGAACAACTTTCTTGTCTGTAGGACCTAGAAGCTTTTCAACCTCCCTAACGATTTGCATCCCCAGTTCCCTAGAGGGAGCTACAATAACTGCATCAATCTCTTTTTTTTTCTCAAATTCACTCTCACCATTAGCAGATTTCTTTTTAAGTGGGCCTACTTCAGAAAGTATGGGAAGGAGATACGCTAATGTTTTTCCTGAGCCCGTGTAAGATTGAATCACAACATCATGACCTTTGAGAATTGTTGGAACTGCTGCAGACTGAACATCAGTTGGAACCGTGAATCCTGCTGTGTCTAACCTCTCTAGCAACATAGGTGGAAGGCCAAGCTCAGAAAATGACTTCGCAGAAAAAGGCGCTGATTCAATTTCTAGTGACTTTTTCACCCTGACTGCCTTAACTGTTTTTATACCATTGCTTCCAACACCCCTTACCTTACTTTTAGGTTCTTCATTAGGAACATCAACCCTTTCAATTTTATCCGCTTTGATCTTGTTTGTTTTATCAAAGTCACTTTTGAAACCGAGGCTGGAAAGAGTGAGAGGTCCATTATCAGGATTAACCTGACTCACAAACCGTCCACTGGTCTGGCCCCAAACTTTCCTAGACAAATTAGGTAGCCTAGATGAGGGTAATGATTCTCCAAACAATAGAAGCAACCTTGTTGAGGGTAATGCTAGCATCCTTGCCAGATTGTTATTGACTAGCAACTGAAATTTTCCTCCTTTATAATGACTCAACCCAGTACCATTGACAACAGAGGATTGCGAAAAAGCTTTTCAGAAACAGAAACTCAAGCTGCAGATTGAATGAAAATGCATTAAGGTCAGAGCTATATGAATAGAAATATATTCTGGACATGCGACTTCCAAAACAATCAAACACTTGAATCCAATCCAATATATCAATAGAATTGAAAAAAGAAGAAGAAGCAGCTCTAAGGTGTATACAATACTTTAACGCAACCGAAACATGTCAGATAAATTTTCAAATTTATGGAATCTGAATTCTTGTTTACAAGGAACGGAAGGGAAGTCAACTTGAATGATAAATATAAGGTGTGATAAATTGACAGTGCTGATTGAAACATTTGGTCGAACAGTATGAGAGCAATGTCAGCGCTAACTAGTGCAGCCAGGATCTAACAGAAATGTTCAAACTAGAGCCACATTAATGATAAACAATCGTTTTTGAGTATTGGTTACCAAGAAAAAGAATGGAAAATAGACTATACAGAGTTTCCATTTTCAAGAGAAAAGCTCACCTTAGAGCTCAAACTGCAGCGTATAGCCTCTCTAACTCTGCGTGGGAGTAGTAAACTCGGAGTGTTTCGGATTGGCTTCTTTGCAAGGGGCGAACTTAAAAAGTTTCGGATAATACCCGTGGCCCATCTAGTTTCAAACCCAAATTTAAAGCTTTAGGGCTAGGCAAATACAAATTTTTGAGGGTTGAACCAAAATTTGGGCTCATCAATCATCGACTCAACTCCAAAAACGAATATTGAAAGGTATGGCTGAAGAATCTAACAAAACTATTCTATGGTCCCCCGTTTCAAAATCTTTCCTTAAAACCCCAAAAAGTTGTTCAAAGCTAAACTTCGAGTAGCAGGTTCTTTTCACCAATTGCCATTTACCTTCGATCCCTATCTTTTCTTTCTTGTTTCCATTTCGCATTTTCTTTTCTTCTCCCTTTGACTCAGTTTTTGTCCTTACGTCATGTTCAATCCATGTCTAGATGTAGTTGCCGTTCCTTTCTTTTCTTTTCTTTTTTCAATCGAACCTTGTGAAGACATCCGCGTGCTTAATGGGTATCAAAACCCGCCATTAACAACAACAGCCTGAAAAAGATGAAGTATTTTTATTTTAATGATTCTTCCACTCTAGACTTTCATTCTTTATATATAAAATATCATTTTTCTCTGCTTTTGTTGGCTTAATCCATTTAAATACAACTTCTATTTTTGAGTTCGTTTACCTCATCTATAGTGTAAAAGCTCTCTAGATTGTGACTGAAACTGGGCTCTTATCATAGAGAGATGAGAATTTCCAAATTCATGTTGATTTGAAGTTTAAACTAACATCTAACTATAAAAAGTTTAACATGTTTTTACCCAAATATATTGTGGTTTCATAGTTTCTGATATTGGAAAAGAATTGCAAGTCTTTGGGCCAATCATACTCAATACAATTATGCAGTATGCTTATAATTAAGAACTTTTAGAACATTTACACATTACTTAGCAATTTCTTATGTTTGGGGGGCTATAGAGACATTATTGTTGGTTGCTAAACTTGATAATGAAGCCTACACGTTTAATGATTTAGCCTTCATTATGTAGGCACTTAACTAAGGTTGTTATAACTTAATTAACTTTACTGCTTCTTTAAAATTTATTAACTGATGTTATAAGCTAAAATTTTATATTGCCTTGTCTGGTACCTGGTGTAAGTAGTTTTGCCTCAGAAAGGACCAAAATGAGTCCTCCATTAAGGAGAAGATGAGATGGTGGGTTAACTGGGAGAATTCGAATTCCGGGTTTGTTTGAATCTTTCTATTTATAGTGTTAGTTAATGTGTTATCAAGTGCTAAAGGAAGCTGCAGTTTTGATTGTGAATGTGGGCACTGCATCATATTGCGTATTTGTAGATAGAAATGTGATTGATCATTGTAGTCCTATGTTAGTGCTAGTTTATGTCGACAAATAAAGTTGCATTTACAAGTACCCGTCTCTGTTTCGGATTAGGAAACGTGTAAGTTGGAACGAGGCTAATCTCAGGGAAATTGAGGCAAACAAACAAGAAACGAAAAAAATTGATGAACCTAAAACACCTTACCCATCAAGGATTGAAGAAGATGGTAAAGTGACCCTTTTGTTCACAATTTGCAGCTTGTTTTCTTGGTGGAATTTGCTATGATGATATCTTTGGTTATTTCATGCTACTGGGTTTCTTTTATAGGTTCTTCTGTTGAAAGCATCGACTTTGCTGCACATGCTGAAGCCTTAAAAAATGCCTTGAACAAACTAGCTTTCACTGAAGAGCACAATAGCCCGTTTGGAGAAACCTGCCGAGACGAAGATCAAGGTGTTTGAATTATCAATAAGGCCTACAAATTGGAACATTAATCATCTAATCCTAAGTTAATTGTGGCATTGTTTGCAGGCTTAGCAAAACAAAAAGATACTGTGAGCTTTGAGGAGAGAAGGAGAGCACATTATGACGAGTTCAACAAAGTGAAAGAAGTACAAGAAAAGGGCTGCTCTCTCGACGATGAGCTTGATAACGGTATACATGTTTCCGGTTCAGGTTCAACCCTCGACATCGATTCAATAGAAATTGATATCGAGGATGATGATGATGAAATTCTGCAAAATATTGACATAGAGGAAACCGATGATCTGAGTTTCCCTCAATACTGACATTTTGGTTAACTAGAAAAGTCATGTCAATATCTAGCAATCATTGATTAAAAAAAAAAGAAAGAGAAGAAGTCAGTTTGTTTAGGCATTTTCATGTCACAACGTATATTTAAACATGAATAGGGCATGTTTATGTTATGTTAATTGATTTTATAAAGTGTCTGAACCGTCGTATAAATCTAAGCATACCAAGGGTTGACTTTTGATGGCTTTCTTGACACATTTGCAAAGCTTTAGCTCCAAGTAAGCGTGCAGTTGACCACCAAATCCAAAACAAGTACGTGTCTAAGTGGATTGCGTTTCTTTAAGTAGAACAGTATACTAAAATATTAAAATTTTAAATATACGTATGTGATAGTTAATGTGGTAGCCATGAAGTACATATGCCCTTATAATTTTTAAATAACCTTTTAAATTTTAAAAGGATTTAATTGAGTTTTTTAAAAAAAATTGTCCTTTAATTTTATTAATTTGAAAAAAATGCTATTTTACTTCCTATAAAATAAAAAGGTCAAATTAAATAAATGTGTAAAGATTTAAGGGTTATTTTTTTTATTATACCTTATACATAAACATATGATTTTAAAGGAAAGATTGTTGTGCTCACTCATCTTATTCACATGAATTAATTTTCTCAAAAACTAAAATGTAATCTAGAGCACAGTATAGGAGGTTTGTAAGAATTTGACCAAAGAAAGTCTCAAGTTAAATTTATAAGGTAAAGTGGAACTAGTTAATTTATTTTATTGGTAATAAAGTCCATTGTCCCATCCTCCACGCGGCACAATCACAGACCCCTTTGTATATCCACTCTCGGGCCATCCAATCATATCTCAACCTCTCACTATCTTCACCCAAAACCACGTTTAAGCACAACTTTACGGTTGCGCTGTAATAAATCCCTAAATATTTGAACAGTTACCGCTTACTTTAATCTTTTACCCAAGAATACAGAGAAGTTTCTGGAAGAGACAGTAAACACATGATACCTTCTGGCGAATTCCTTTTTGGCGCGTGTGCTCCACGTACTTCCCCTTTTTCAATTTTCTTTTTATTTCTTTTTTATTTCCTTCTTCTCGAATCCGCTATTTCCCTTTATTCTACCTTTTATCACTTATTCTCTACCCAGAACCTTCCAGAAAATAACAAAACCTACCTCCATCTCCCACTCGTAACGCGCCGCCTTTCAACGGTGTCTGATCGCATGAGTCTGGTTTCTTGCTTCTTGTTCGGTTGGTGGGAAAATAATTATAGTTTTCTTCCAGTTACGGGTACTTATTTTGATACTCCTTTTACCACTTCTTCTTCTTCTTGTTAGATTTGAATATTTTGATTTTGTAAAACGTATTTGTCTTTGATTGATAAAAGACACGAGTCAAGTCCTTGATTAGGTCAAATAGATCACAACAAGAAGAAACTGTTAGTATTAACTTGAGTTCTTAATATATATATATATATATATATATATATGACACTAGCAGTTGAATTTGGCCGACTAATCTTACATATTTTCAGCTAGAAACATCCAAGAGATTTCTTTGTTCATTTGTTTAATTTCTTTTACAACATTTTCTCGGCTACCAAACAGGAGCATTATTATATGCTGATATATATATTGTAACTTTTTACTTTTGTTCGATCTAGTTAGAGTTAATCACCTTTTAAAGAGCTAAAGGTTCGCCCAAGGAATCTCTCTCTCTTTGTCTGGAAAGTCCCCGTTCTGTACGGTTCGGATTCAGAATCGAACCGCATGGCATCATTGCCGGCGGACCAACCCAGCGAATCCACCGCCAGTGGTGCCGCTGACTCCCAACGATCTTTACCTACTCCGTTCCTTACCAAAACCTATCAACTCGTCGACGATCCCTCCGTTAATGACATGATTTCATGGAACGAAGATGGATCAACCTTCATTGTTTGGCGCCCCGCTGAATTCGCCCGTGATTTGCTCCCTAAGTACTTCAAACATAACAACTTCTCTAGCTTTGTGCGCCAGCTCAACACATATGTAAGTGGGAAAAAGTGTAGATTTGAATACTATGATTACCACCAGTCGTATAGAGAGAGAGATAAGTTTTCGATTATAATCAGTTGATTTAGACAGGTTATTTTTCTTGTCTTTTTTAGGGATTCAGGAAGGTAGTGCCGGATCGATGGGAGTTCGCTAACGATTGTTTCCGAAGAGGTGAGAAAGGACTTCTCCGAGACATACAACGTCGGAAAATGACTCCTACCACTACTGCTCCTGCCGCGACGGTGACCGTGGCGGCGATTCCTTGCAAGGTTTCCCCATCCAATTCAGGCGATGAGCAGGTCATTTCGTCCAACTCGCCGCCTCTTGCCACCGTTTTGCACCGAACGACGAGCAGCACGACGCCAGAGCTTTTAGAGGAGAACGAGAGGCTCAGAAAAGAGAACATGCAGCTGAACCACGAGTTGACTCAGTTGAAGGGATTGTGCAACAATATACTAACTTTGATGACGAACTATGCTTCAGGTCAGTCGGAAAATAATTCAAATTCAGCCGAAGGTAAGGCGTTGGATCTTTTGCCGGCGAAGAATTCGGGTACGAAAGCGGAAGGCATGGGTCCGAAGGAGGCGGTGGATATGGAGGAGGATGTAACGCCGAAATTGTTCGGAGTTTCGATTGGGCTGAAGCGCGTGAGGAGAGAGGATTCGGTGGAGGAGCAGAATAATAATCAAGAACAACAGCAGGAGATGGAGTGTGAGGCCGGGGTTAAAGCAGAGCCGTTGGATGGGAAGAGTGATGATCAGGATTCTTCGTGGCTGGAGCTAGGGAAATGATCAAATCCAGTGATTAACAATCTGATCCTTAATCAGTGGATGATAACGATTAAGTGGTCCCACGTGAGCGTATTTCGAAGAAAGACGCTTTTGGGAACACGACACGTCGCGTGTGGGAAGCATTTGTTCTGGTTGCTTCTGGAATCAGAAACTCCTTACAGAGACCAAAACGACAGCGCTTCGGATGCCAAACGACATTAAGGGGTCCATCCAGCCAGCCTTTGGGCGATGGTCAATTATGTATCCATACCTTTGTAAAAAAAAAAAAAATCAACAAAATCTAAATAAATCTAAAGTTCATTTATGATAGAGTTGCTTTGGTGGGTTTATTGCATTATATTAGAATATGTGATGTAGGTGTTAAGAGATTAAACGCAGGAGGAGATTTGTAGAAGAGATGTGGGGATTGTGAGACCATGTTAAGACAAAGTTGGCCCTTAACACGTGTTGAGCTTTAAAGAGAAACTTATCCAAAACAAAACTATCATTGTCTCTTTGCTTAAAGGTTTTAGAATGAATATTCCCAACAACTCAAAATCAATGACTAGCTTAAAATGGCGAATTCTGCCTATGATAGCAATGCATTTGACTCGGTAACATGAATTGGGAGGAGTAACAATTACAGCATCAATTTTGGACCTAAAGTTCTTATGCTCCAGCTTCAGGTGACTTGGTCTGCTGTTGCAACTCTTCACTAGCATTTCTCAGGAATTGGTCCCAGCCACTCCCTGCACTAACATCCAAGTAATCATATGGTACTGCTGTCTTTAAACCTGGCCGAACACCGCATCGGCTCTCTACAATTCTCAACTCCAAATCATCTCCTTCCCTGGCTTTCTGCTCCAATTCCTCCCAGGTGAACAGCAAAGGCAATGTAAAAGCACCCCAAGGATTGAAATCCAACACCTTTACACGTTCATCCTCTGTAACATAAACATCAAATGTGTAATCATCTGATTCAAATTTCACCCTCACATTGTCATTGAAGAATTCTTCAATCAACACTTCAACATTGTTTTTCTTCTCTTGAAGAACTGGATAAAATGTAGTCACCTCCCGTTGTGAAATACCAACAAGCGTCTGCCCTTTTACAAAACAACGGAATTCCATTTCGGGTTGGAAACGTGGATACCATTTCCGAAGGGCAAGGAAGAATTCAGGGGGTCTTGACATGGTTTTGTCACTGCATGAATCATATGCATGACATAGATCATGGATCAAAGAGTCAGATGAACGAAGCAAGAGAGCAATCTCGCTGAATGTAGTGCATCGGAGTGTCCCGGAGGTGCTTATCCATGCAGAGTCCTTGGGTGCACTCCAATTCAACTTAGGAAAGATTGCACCCCCAAGGGTTTCAATTGACTCCTTGATCTTCAACTCAAGTTCTGGGAAACAAGGGGCCGAAAAAGCTTCTGCTTCATCTCCGGATCCTTCTGATACTTGATAATCTTCCTCCTCTTCTGGATTATGAATTCTATTCGGAAAGGCATCCTCGTTTGAGATTGAAGCGGGAAGGAGGAAAGGTCCCGAATCATCGAGTAGGTACTGGACAAAAGATTCAGGAAGCTCATGAATGAATGTCCTAATCGACACTGATTTAAATTTTGGGTACCATTCTTGAATCTGGCATCGGTTCACATCTTCTTCCTTCATAGCTGCAACAATGAAATAGTTGAAGATATTTCAGACATGGTAATTTCGGATATGATATTAAACCACGACATGTACACCACAAGTTTAATAAATATGGCACAACAGATTTCATGTTAAGAAAAAAAATCCAACCCCAGTATATATAATTTCTTTTCATAACAAATTTTAGGATGCAAATATTTTAATTAGCTAGAGACGCTAATTAATTGATTAATATAAGAACAAGGCAAGATTCTCGAATTTTTTTCTTCCTAATTAGCTTTGGGGAAAACTCCTCAATTGAAGAATTAGCCAAAGGGTTCTATTAGTTAATCTATATCATACACTATATAACAATTACCTGTGAGTTATGAAAGCACTATCGAATCAATTCCAATAAAAATAACAGCCCAAATCCTGCAATTTTGAAACCAATCATAAAAACCCAGAAATGAAAAGGGTAAATCATAAAAGAGAACACAATATATACAAGGAAAACAGCGAATCAAAAAAAAAAAAAAAAAAAAAAACAAGAAAAATGAAAACGTACCTCAACCTTCTAGTTTATTGCAAATTAATCCAAAAAAAAAGGATAAGATCAAAGAAAGATTGCAGATTTCCACAACTTTCTAAACCAAATTCATCAAATTCACACTGTTGAAAAGCGGCGACTGCTGGAAGGTTATCTGTGTCTCAATTGGGGAATCGCGGAGTTTTTTTTAGTGGGTTTGTGGAGAAAAGGGAAGCTAGGGTTGGCTATGCTGCTTTGGGAATTTACAGGAATAAAAAGATTTATAGATAGATAGTAATGTTTTTACTTTGGTCATTTTGTAATTGTTCCATTGAGTTGATGACCCGACCAAACGAGGGTAAAAGGAATAAATATACCAAAAACGCAATTACTTGGTCTTTCAATATTACTTGTTATTGTCTCAATTTAATAAACGTTCACACATTGACAGTAAGAATTTGAACCCAATTTAACTTTATTCATCTTCAAAATTTGAAACTGGATAAATACTGGTTTTAAAGAGAGATTTCCAGTAATGTAATAACACCTCTTGCACTTGCACATTCAAAATACAGAAAGAAAAGCCTTTAACAATAATAGTCTGTGACATACAGCAACAGCGAACAGATGTAAACCGAGTTCTTCAACTCCGTTAGTGCCTATATGCCCCCACGGAAACATTAATATACACAATAACTCTGCGAGGGTCAGAGCTAAAACAAGCATAACAAGATTGCAAACCAGCATATGATCAACAACATCTATGACTACCACTAAAAGAAACAACAATACCATAACCTGTGTGTATCAACTGCATTATAATGCATCTAGAGTTAACATCATATGCAGAGGTCCCGTTTTTTACACTTCCTCGTGGTTTTGACTCTTTAAGATGTTATACTTGCAGAGAGGGCAGGTAGCATTGATGTACAACCACTTATCTACACAAGCACAGTGAAAATGGTGACCGCAAGGAAGTTCCCTTAGTTCAACTCCTTCATCGTAGGCAGAAAGGCAAATGCAACATTCCTACAAATTAACCCGGAATCAAAATTTAGGTACTTAAGAATGAAAGACTAGGGACAGATGGAAATAGTGCAAAAACCAAAAACAAAAGAGATGAACTTACTGCATCATCCATGGGAAGAACACGTTCCAACGGGGAATCTGTACCACATTCAGTCATTATTCCCCCAACAGGTTCTTGGACATCAGCAGCAGATTTCTTGTCACTGCCAATTTTTTTAAATTTGAATTTCAATAACTGATCAATATCTTCCTTCAAAGCTCCCTCCTGATGCAAGTGGTCACATGAAGCAAGTAAAATGAGAAGTGCTTAAATCATGGTCATCAAGTAGAATTCAACATTCAAAGTATGTATTACATCACAAGTCCACTATTACATCGTATCATCTTTCCGAAAACAAACCTCTATCAATTTGAACTATGTTCATGTAGAAAGCTCATAATTCAGACAAGAACACAAAAAGGCCTTTCCCATACTAACTAGGCGGTTATAAGTCAACTTCAAAATTTACTAATCACATTTACATCCATTAACCATCCCATTGCAAACAAGATGTTCATGATAATCTTACATGCAGCAGGATGAAAGTTACCTGATCTGCCACAGCATATAAGATGGCAATAATACATGGAAGACAGCAGCAAACTGCAATGCCGATTATGCATGCCAGTGCAACGCAGAAAACAACAAAGAACACATCAAACCCGAGAAAAATTATACAAAGCCTGCAAAGAAAGTAGCATCAAAAGAATTAGGATCAGGTTACAAGGCAAAAAAAAAAAAAAACCCTTAAAACAACGAAAAAACAAGAGCGAAAAAAACGATATAAGAGCTAACCAATAAAGCTGAGGGGAGCTACGTGCCATTGCTTGGCCACCTATAGATACCCAATAGAATCCAATGATCCACCATATGAATGAAAACATCGTATTTGCAGATTCCAGATGCTTTGCAGCACTACTGAAAACATCAATTTCAACTGGTTAGCCACCAGTATCTCATACAACTATAAAACAGACATACGTGCCAAAGATGATAATAAAATTATCAATCACTTAATTCAACTAATGTCAAATGCACAGGGCAGATTATTAGCCCCCAATTGCATCTCAATTCCAGCAATTAACCAATAAGAAGCAATATGTAAAGAATGATCTAAAACTATGATTAACCAGTGGAAATCATCAAATGCCAATATAGCTCTAATAATCGAAATAATTGTATACCTTCCACCATCATCTTCCAACTGGGCCAACGACACGTACTGCTCTGAATCCACCCTCGATCCAGGGCTCAAATCCCCTTCCTCCCCTGCATTAAATGGCCTGTATTCCGTGCTCTGCCGCCTCCTCCGTCGCCTATACTCCACACAAACGCAAACAATATGCAAGAAACACTGGAAAGCATACCCAATTATCCAAAGCCTCAACGGCATATCAGGGCTCTCGTTCCTGCTCAAAATCAAAATACCAACTGCCACCACCACGAACGCTAAATTCCAGATAATATCGAGAACAACTACGGGCTTAGAATACGCCCAATCGCTCTGACGCTCCTCGAGCTGCTCGGCGGCGGTTTCTCGAACCAGCATGGACGGCTCACGCATCATCCTTCGGCTGCTGGCTCGGCGCAAGAACCTAGCCGCATCGCGGAGACTCTGGCGACGAACGGTCCGACGCGTGGAGGAGTCGTCGTTTGAAACGTTGCTTGTTGGTGACAGAAAGGGCGTCGTGTCGGTAATGTCATCAGAGGAGGATCGGTTCGTTGGAATCGTCGAAGCCATCGTTGGGAAATTCTCAAAAAAAATGGATTTGAAATGGTTTTAGGACAATAAAAATATAAAATAAGGATTGTTTGTTGAAATGTGTAAGGAAATGGGATAAGTTAGGGTTCGTGAATGTTGGTAGTTTGATGAATGTCGTTATCACACCATCGGACAATAGGCTGCCGGGCTTGGAAACCCCATCTTTATTATGTCATCGTTATACCTGTAATAATGGCATAATGATTATTTAATTTAAAAACAGAGAATTTTTTAACTTTGTAAATGGTTAAAAAACGGTTTTTCGCCTCTCCTACTTCCAATGTTTTTTTGCTTCAATCATCACTCAAACAACTTGTTTAAAAGATTTCATTATTACAACTTATTATAATTATTTGCATAATATCACTATTACATGCTAAAATTAATCATATTTAAAAATATATAATTACCTTTTTTCAAATTTTTTTTTGATATATGTGATTAGACTTATTCATGGGTTGGGTCATCCGGTTTAATTCGAAGGCGCACTTGAAAAGTGAAAGGGTTTAGGTAAAAATATAGGCGTGAAAAATAGGTTTAGATAAAAAAATATGACCTATTTTTAAATGACTAAGCTTCAAGATAAGCTTTTTTTACACAGCCCAATTTGATCCAAATTTTTAAAAAATATTTTTATTTTTATTGTTTTGTTATCATTTTACTATTGTATTACTATTATTTTGTTGTTATTATTTGGATATTGTATAACTCTTATTTTATTATTAATTTTACTAATATTTTAAAGGTATTTGCTTGTTATTTAAGTGTATATATATTTTAATTTTTTATAACTTTAATATTATTAATGTATTTGATGTATTATATTCTTTAAATTTTTATATAAAAATAATATAAAAATTTTAATACACACAAGCTAAACCGGACTAAAATTTTAATATTTTATCCAAATTATTTTTCATTAAGTGCAATGCAGTATAGGTGTCTTGAGGAAACATTTTTGCCTCTATTTTCAATGATTTTATTCATTTTTCAAATATATTGGTAGGTTTAAAAAAATTAAAGTTGAGAGGTAATTATGAATCTTGAATATAGATAGTTAGATGATATGAAAAATAAAAAAATATATATTATAGTGAATATTTTTAATTTACTTTAAAATATTAAATATAATTATTTAAATATTAGATAATAAACTACTTTTAGTAAAAGTTTGATTAAAATTCATATTTAATGACTGATAATTGTATTTAAATAAAATATTTAGAAAATGTTGGATAAGGAAACGCAGGGCTTAGCCAGGGGGGCTGGCATGGGCTCCGGCCCCCTAAAATGGAAAATTATATTTTAGACCCTTAAAATTTTTTAAAAATTTTAAATTAGTAAAAGTAAAATTACACTTTAGTCTCCTTAAAATTATAAAATTTAATTTAATCCTTTACAAATTATAAAATATAAATTATAAAAATTAAAATTTCATCATGCTCCCTAAAAAATTTTAAAGCTTCGCTCATGAGGAAACGGATAAAATTTGTTATGCTTAAATCTTGATATATTTGATATTTTAAAAGATAATTGTTAAGGTGTCTTTCGTCTAAATTTTTAGATTAAATTTTATAATAAAATTACGGAAATGTAAAATTATGAGGTAGAATTGAAATTTGAACGATTATAAAATAATGAAAAAAAAACATATGCACATGTCTTATAGGAAAGGCTGAACTTTTATATATAGGTTTATATAAATTATAGAAACAATTTAAGATTCTTGGACAAAATCATTATTAATATTTGTCCACAACTTTTATGGTTCAATCATTTGGATTCACATGGAGTGTAGGTATGGAGTAAAAATTATTGAAAATTATCAGTGTAGTTCAAAAATTGAGATTATTTAAATTAAATTAAAATTCTTGAAAAGGTACTATTTTTCTAAAATATTTATAAAAAAATTATAAATTTATCTAATAATATTCAAAAGTCATAAAGGAAAGTTGATTGTATCAAAATAAATTTAAAAATTTAAAACTAAACATCGAATCAAATCATATTATAATAAATGATTGAAAAATTTTAGAAAAAAAATGGTGGAAACCAAACCAATAACACCCAGTTGTCACCTCAATTAGATAGACAAATTGCAAAATTCATATATACCAAATTTGGATTTATAACTAAATTATTTAATGCATGTGTTGGTTCCAATACCAAGCTTTATGAAAGAAATATCCATGTTTATGGTTCAAAATTAATTTGTTTTTGGGACTGATTTGATTTGTTGACTTAATTATGTTTAAACAAAGTAGTCAACTAAATTATGTTAGTAGCCTAAAATTTGATTTTGTGGAATCTGTTCTTGAATAAACTTCTCAATTCTATTAATCATTTGATTTCTTTTATGGATGAATTATTAGTAGGTGATTTTTATATTACCAAATAAACTATTATGAGTAATTTTCAAAAACCAAACTTCTTATAAAAGAAATCCTATATAGAGGGCTTAATTTTATACGAAATTTTGTAATGTGTCATGATTCTTTCTATTGAAAAATTAAATTTATACAATAATGATAATTTATTTTAATGATATACATGGAAATTAACTTGTATATCACTTTTATGAAAATATTAAAATAAAAAAAATGAAAAAGTATGTATGTTTCTATACGTAAATATACATAATTTCATATCTACTTTAGTATGTTGTCCTATCTTTTGGTTTCCTTACCTTCAACGCTATCATATCTTACCGGTTCGCTTGCCTACAATGTGATTTTGCCTCCAAGCCTATCCTATCTTTTGAATTTGTTTGGCTTAACACCTTCTTTGTTTACCTTTTTAGGTTTTTCAAGAGTAACCAAATTAAAACAAATTTTGTAATTATTTTTTTAATTAACTCTACAAGTAGTTCTATACATAATATTTTTGGTAAATAGAATCTCTTTATACAGGCAAGACCTTATTATAAACATCTTGTCAACGACATAAAAATTTCCTTTAACATTTTTTTGTCTTGAGCAAGGTCATTTTATAACCTTCCCTTCGACAAAGGGCTATTGGTGTACATATTCACCATACTTGGAAGACTTCACTAGATCAACCACCATGCATGGAAACCATGATCGATCAAATTCGAAGATGACCTTATCGATATCTCACCTTGTCAAATGTTGTATGGCTATGGGCACATGAACTATATGTGTTCTACATGTGGCATTTACATGTCCCACGGGACTTGAAAGCTATATAAGTCTCTCCTCTTGACTTGAGTGAGGGGACTCATCATTCCCAACATAAAGAGAAAACTATAGGAAAAGGAGAACTCCTCTCCCTTCGATTAAAACCACTTGTGGCACTCAACCTCTGAGCAAACCATCATCAACTGCCAAATCCATATTTGCATATCCGCACACACAATTCACCTTTTCAAGCATTTGATGAGGCACTCATAATTTATTGAACATGTCGCCTCTTCAAACGACTTCAGGTACTTAAGCTCTCATTAGAGTTGGGAGATAAAAATTCAACTGGGGACAATACCATATATGTTGAGAGGTCTATCGGCTCCACGTGGACGATATTTTGAAGAATTCTCTCAATAGAGTCAAAAGTCCTTTAAAAAAATGTGCTAGCTCAAGTGATAGCTTCTTATGATCGAGATGTACAAGAGAGAAATACAGTGCTAGTTAGGCGACAATTGAGACATAAACCAAGACAAATTGTAACACCCCTTACCTGTATCTGTCCCCGGAATAGGGTTACAGAGCATTACCGGAATAAACAGATCAAATACAAACATTTCATATTATTTAACATTCATGTCAGATATTATTCATAAAGTCCCTTATATGAGCCCTCCAGGCCCAAAACATACATTAGAAACAAGTCGGGACTAAACCAGGTACTCAGAGAATTTTTCGTGAAATTTTAAACTTTTTTGTAAGTGCAACGTACACACGCCCGTATGGTCAGGCTGTGTGGGCATTCGAAATGGGGCACACGGCCATGTCTCAGCCTGTGTCTGTACCCATGTAACTCTTTAACTTAGGTCACACGGCAAGCCACATGTCCATGTGCCACGCCATGTGATCAATTCTAAACATTCTGTTTTGAAATTTTAAATATGAAGGGGACATACGGCCAAAAAACACACCTATGTGCTAGGCCGTGAGTCACACATGGCTGAGACACACGCTAGTGTCTCTGCCCATGTGGACAAAATAAGGCTATTTCCAAGCCTTATTTCTCACCCAAACTTGTCTTCCACCTACATTAGCACTTAAACAAATTCCCAATCCAATATAAAACATTTGAATTAAGCCATAACCAAGTATTATGCATATCATATCATCTAATATTGTAACACCTCTCACCCATATTCAACGCTGAAACAGGGTTACGGAGCATTACTGGACTTATAACACATTTAAACATAAATTAGGCATACATTTTCTCAATTCAATCATTCATCATTCAATCTCAATCGATTTGTCCCTAATACGAGCCTACAAGGCCCTAAACATACTTTGGAAATGGTTAGGGACTAAACCGATAGCTCAAGAAATTTTTACAAAACTTAGAAAATTTTTCTCAAAATAGAGGACATACACCCGTATGGCCAAGCAGTGGGAACATTCAAAATGAGAGCACATGGCCGTGTCCTAGCCCCTGTCTAACCCCGTGTAACTCTCTAACTTGGGTCACACGGCCAACACACAGACCCGTGTGGCTAGTCCGTGTGCCATAAAAATGGCCATACACGCCCGTGTGCCGGGACATGTGCTAGGCCGTGCCAAACCTATAAGGTATACTGACTTATGCCACATGGCCAAGTTGCACGTCCGTGTGTGAGGCCGTGTGGAGCATACTGACTTAATTTCAAAATCAACATCAGGGGACACACGACCATGTACTTGACCGTGTGTCATACATGACTGAGACACACGCCTGTGTCTCCTTCCGTGTGGACAAAAATAGGCTATTTACCAAGTCATTTTGTCACCCAAATTGTAACACCCTAAACCCAGCCTAGAAGTTTAGACTGAATTCTAAATGTTACATTGATCACCGAAGTGATCGTGAGAAAATCTTACAAAAACCAGTCACTCTTAATTCAATTTCTAAAAATATTAATATCAAGTATTTAAAACCGGAATAATAAAACAATTACATCTTAAAGCCAAAATAGTACCACAGAATTAAAACTTTACATTTCAACTGAATAACAAAATAAAAATTTGAAATAAAAAAATAATGGTTTATACTGCCTGAGTCCTCCACATACTGAGCCCAGCATCCAAAATTCTGAAGTGTACCTGAAAGGGGAAACAGAAGAGGGGGATAAGCTATACGAGCTTAGTATGAGATTAAACCAACTAGCTACCAAGCGTAAATGATCTGAAGAAACACGAAAACCGTTCAAAGAATGGACCATACTTACAGAGCGACTATAACAAAACAGACCATACGTAACTTTACAGTTATATGGCTCTATTAGACCCAATAACAGTAATTCTCAGTAGTCACAAACTGGGCCTAAGCCTTTTTTCTAGAATCAGAATCGGTTGGGCCTTAGCCTATCACACAAGGTTCCTTTAGACATGAGTGTCTTTCAGTCAAATAATACAATTAGACTTCTCAGTCAATCAGACAGTCAAATATTTCAGTCAAATAGTCAAACAAATACTGCAGTTATAGAATCACACATATGCATATGAGTGCAAATAAGTTATAAAATAACCCACCCATCTAACCAACACAACATCTCCGTCCAACCCTACACATCCTGTGGGGATTTAATCGACCCACCCATCCCTGCACTCCGAATAGGACCTCGAAAAGCCCATCCAACCTTATACACCACAGAACGTCATCTCGGGTTACCCGGCAACGATGATCATCAATATTGTCCTCGACCCTCAGGGTATTGGGACCGTCCACGACCCTCTGGGTATTAGGGTTAGCAATAAGCTGTACGGTACCGTGTGGAAGATCGCGGTACAGGCATACAGTATAACTGCCAGATCAGATATGTTACGCAACAACGCTAGCGTATAAGCTGTACTGTGCTATGTGGTGAACTGCGGTACAGACGTGTAGTATAACTGCCAGATCAGATAATGGTACGTAGCGTAGCTAACGTACACGTAGTACAGTGCAAGGCGGTAAAGCGTTATACCGTTATCAGTAATGTCCATAACCTTCAGGGTATTGGGATGGTTCACGACCCTCTGAGTATTAGGGGCTATCAGAATGCAGATAAACTGCCAAATCGTAAATCTCCCTTCTCTTCAACATCTCACCCCAAAAGTTTTGTATGCAGATGTATGCATGCGGATACCTCAACTTAGAATACCAGTTCCAGACATTTAATCAGAACAACCATTCACATTCAGTCAGTCAATACAGAATCAGACATGTGCACACACTCATAACTCGAATTTAGTATCCAGCTTGTCACATAACCAATCACATATGACACACATATAAAGTCCAGATCAGAGTCATAATTACCCTCAGTAAAACTCAGTCGAGGGTTGGCACCCACAGAGTCACCATTACATTTAAATCAATATAATACAATAATTTCACAAGTTAGAACCACATGGCCGTGTGGGGGTCTACACGCCCATGTGGAGGCCTCAAATGCCCATGTGGTGAGGGTACACGCCCGTGTGAACAGCCCATGTAACTCACTGTCCAAAAATACTAAAAATTAAGAACCACATGGCCGTGTGGTATTGCCTAGGCCGTGTGGGGGTCTATAGGCCCATGTGGAGGCTTCATACGCTCGTGTGGAGAGGGCACACGCCCGTATGAACAGCCCGTGTAACTCACTGTCCAAAAATGCTAAAAATTAAGAATAGATGAGACATAGCCATGTGGAGTTCTGACAAGCATGGAACACATGACCGTATGGCCCCAAAATTCACCCAAAACCCTAATTCCCAAACCCACACGCTCGTGTACCCAAGGGACATGACCGTGTGAAGGAAAAAAATCTCCAAATTACACCCAAATTTTGCTCAGAACCCTAATTCCTAAATCTACACGGGCGTGTACCGTGTGGCCGTCGGAAAGGTCACAAAACCAACCCAAAACAGCCCCGAAACTACCATTTTAGCCAGCAAACTTGTACCTAACCTTTGCCCTATCAACAACCACCAAAAAGTGACAATTTCTCATTACTTCCATCGACTAAAAACCTAAAATCAATGGGTTAGCATTCAATTAAGGAAAGCCGAAAGTAAATGTTCGCAAACAAAATAAACAGAAAAGGAAACTGTAAACAAGGTTCAAGTCCCACACCTGCTATGTGATCAAAGATGAAGACAGAGGAGCAGAATTCCACAATCAGTTAGCAACTGATTTCATGGAAAACAAAGAGAGCCAAAAAAAGAAAATCGAAGAAGAATAACAGAAAAGAAAAGAACATGAAAAAAAATAGAAAAAGCAAAATAAAAATAAAAACATATAATAATAAACCCCTAACAAAATAATTATTTAACCTAAAAACAAAAAGAAATAAATAAAATGTTTTTCCAAAATGCCCATACAGAGACTCGAACTCAGAACTTTGAGGTATGCTAACACTCACTCAACCATCAGACCAGTAGGCCTATACTGCCACTTAAATGCGCGCCAAACTCATACGTACAGCCTCCTTACTATCCCTATGCTCAAATCCCAAAACTTTTAGGCCCAAAATTTAAGGCATTACACAAATTGTCACACACCTACATCACAATTCAAAGCACCAACACAAGGCATAATAGTCATTAAATCTACCTCAACCAAGTATCATTTAAACCATATCAATGCCAACAATATAAAGGACACACAATATTACAATTTTCCATTTAGTTCATACCAAATATCAATTACTTCAAACATCAAAATGACCAAAACTCAAATATACATTATTTTGCCTGATTTCACAAGCATACTAACATTCACAAATCATCAATCAACATGCATAATACCTATTATCAACAATCATCACAAAAACCAACAATCAACTCAATTCACAAGACATAAACATATATATATGATTCAACATGCCAAAATAGAGCAAAATATGCCATCATTCATGGTTATTCATACATACCAAAACATATACATTTACAAGCTAATTCATTTAGTCAAAATCATTATCAAGTCATAACCAAAATAACCAAAGTCCCTATACATGCCAGATACTTAAAATACCAAGTTCATAGGTACCGAGAGATAGCTGGATAGTTTGATGATATAACAGCCTAATTTTCAGTGGTATCGGGAATAGAGATTTGAGATCACTAAATCCGACGAGTGAGTTAAAAATTTAATAAATTAATACCTATGAGTCAAATGTGAATATAGAAGTATTTTTGAATTAGTGAATTTGGCGATTTAAAGACTTAATTAGGTAAATTGGGTCGAGAATGAGGTATCGAGACCTCGACTTCATAAACCGAGCCATAAATAATTTATGGAGTGTTAGTGAGGTAGTAGTAAAATTTCGTCAGAAAATTTTGACGTTTGGGTGGTTAATTAAATAAAAAGGACTAAATTAAAAAAGGTGTAAAAGTTGGTAAAAGGATTAAATAGATATTTTGGGCTGCAATAGCTGAGAAAAAAAAATCAAGAAAAGGGTGAAAGAAGGGCAAAATTGGAAAATTACCAAAATTAGCTAAATAAAAATGGGACCAAATTGGAATATCTAGAATTCTCTTCATTTTTTCTTCATTCTCATTAGCTAAAACGCCATAGGAGGGGTTCCATAAGCTGGTATTCCATAATTTTTGCGCCAAGTGAGTTAATCCTTGCCTTTTTCTTATAATTTTTGTGTTTTTAAGACTTTTACAACTAGGTCCTACTATTAAATTCATTAGTTTTTGATTTCATGGACGAAATTGAAAGTCATCATGGTTGATTACTGTAATTTTATGATGAAATAGCATGAAATTGAAGCTTTAATTTGTTTATGAGATGATTTTATTAGGTAATTTCAATAGAAATTGATTTTTAAGACCTAATTGTGAAAATATTTGGAATTAAAGTCTAGTGTTGAAATTCTGATTCCCAAAGGTTATAAAGTAATTTAAAGTGATAAAATAAAGTGTTAATTAAGAAAAATCAGCTCAATTGAGAGGCTAATTGAGTAGGGATGAAATTATTATTTATTAAAAGCTTAGGGGAAAAATGGTAATAAAAACATTGCACTAAAACAGTTTTGGACAGCAGCAGTAAGCTAACTTTGTAAGCAGTAAGCTAACTTTGTGAACAAAATATGGAATTAAAGCTTATTGAGTCTAGTTTCTCATAGAAGAAACGGTGTAAGCAATGAAATTTTAAATCATGAGATATAATAAATTTTGTAAGACAATGTCAGAATGAATTCGGGTTCCCCTGTTCTGACTTTGAAAAATCATAAAAAAATTAATACAAATAATTAGGGGCTTAAATTTATATGTTTAGAATCCTAATGAGTCTATTTTCAAGAGAAACAAACGAGAACATCATTCAAATTCTGTACGAGAAGATAATTAATTTTTAGTGAAGAAGGGTTGGAACTGTCAGACAACAAAACAGGGGTGACTTTAAAGAATAAACTATACTTATTGGTTAAACCAACAATTATGAAAATTTTATGGTAAGAAGATACGTGAGTCTAGTTTCAGGAAAAATTAGTGGATCTTAATTTGGAGTTCTGTAGCTCAAGAAAAAAATAATTTAGTAACTATGACACGGATGGATAGCTTGAATATTCACATAAGTAAATAGTGAAAATTATGGATAATGTTACTTACAAGTGTGTTATTTATACTTAGGATTGGGATGGAGAGGAGGAGGAGGAAAATATATATATATGAATGACTTGTGTATAAATTGATCACATGCCCGATTATAATCGATAAATGTTGAATTAGAAATGATATAATGTTTTATTTGGAATATTTATTATGAAATTATGGCTATTGCTATAATACAAAAATCAAACTTGTGAGTTTATATAACTAAATTTTAGTGACCATTTGTTAATATTATTAAATTTCAATATTATTTTATGAATGGTGATTAATATTTATGTATGTTAATTGTTGAAAATAAGTAAATTATGTACAAAAGTTATGAAATTGGACTGAGTATTTCGGAGGAACGGAATGCAGGAAATCAGTACGATCTTTCAGTGAAAAAGATGAATTGACGGTAAATTACCCAAGTAAACCAAGATTTAGCATTTGTTGCTAGTTCTCATGTTTGCTTTCCGTTTAGCTCTTATGAGCTTTCGTTAGCTCTTATGAGCTTTCGTTGACTCATATGAGTTTTAATTAACCTTTTTGGGGTTTCAGTTCAGCTCGATGAGCTTCAGTTAGCCTTCGAGCTTCCGTTTAGCACTTGTGTGCTTCAGTTAGCTGTAACACCCCAATTTTCGGGAATCCTGTGAATGTTGGCATAGGTTTAATTATGTTAGTGGGCCTCTAGAAAGCCCAAACTTAAGATAGAACCCGACAATTTTAGTTAATTTTTGTTCCATAAGAAAAAGGGGGTGAAATTATGAAATAGGACCTATGTGAAAATGATTGAAAATGCTATAGATTAAATTGAAGTGGCCAAATAAATAGGAGTGCAAAATAGGAGGATTTGCATGACAACCCTCCCATTTTACATGAAGTGGCCAGCCATCATGTTGTTGTAGACAAAATGTACATTTGATATCCATAATTTATGGTACAAATTGATACAAATTGATAAAAGGTTAGGTAAATGTTCCATGATAATAGGTTAGGTAAATGTTCCATGATAATGGGTTAGGTAAATGTTTCATGATAATGGGTTAGGTAAATGTTTCATGATAAGAATTCCATGTCTTTTGTATTAAAGAATTAAATGGATGAAATATGAAGTTTTATTAAAAGAAAAAGGGGTGAAAAGAACAAAGTTTTGTCCATCTTTGTTCATCATAGCTGAAAGTTAGAGAAGAGAAAGGAGAGGAACAAGCTCTTGAGTATTCGGTCATTAGGAGGAGGAAAATTGAAGGTAAGTTCTTGGTACCTTGCTTCTATTTTGAGGTTCATGAGTTCTTCTTGATTCTACCTTAACTCTTGAAGTATATTTTGATTTTTAGTTGTGTTGTGAGCATTTAGTCATGAATTAAAATGAAGGAAATGGTTGTTGTTTTATGTTCTTTTGATGAAAAATGGAAGATAGGTGAAGTTGAGCCAAACAAATGAGCATGCATGTGCCTTAGATGTTAAAAGGGAAAAATCAGCTAACATGTTGTGCTTTAAAATGATGAAATGGAGATTATACTTAAGTAAAATCATAGATATGTGATGATTGATTGGTGATATACATGTTTAAATAACAAGCATGCAAGTTAGGTGTGAAAGAGTGATTTGGTAATAAATCTGCTTGGGACAGCAGCAGTAATGTGACTTTGGAAAATCACCATAAATTGTGGGAGATGAGTTAGAAGCTACATAAATTATGTAATTAAAGCTTAATGAGTCTAGTTTCAAATGGAATAAACTAGAACATATTTTGAATTCTGTACAATGAGAAATTTGATTCATAATGAAGAGTGGTCAGATTAGTCAAACAGTGAAACATGGGAAACTTTAAGAAAAATCTGGTATTGATTGGCCATACCAAAAATTCTGAAAATTTTATGGATCGAAGATATATGAGTCTATTTTCAGGGAAAATTAACGGCACTTGATTTTGAGTTTCGTAGCTCCAGTTATAAATGATTTAGTGACTGTTGTTCAGGAAGACAGCTTGCAGTGAAATTATGATTATGTGGTAAACATTGACAAAAATTTGTTAATGAGTTGCTTATTGATTTCTTATAAGCTTACTATGATCTGTAGGTGTGGTTGGCCGAATATTGTAAGGGGTTAATACGTAGTTTGTATTTGAATAGTTAGATTAACGTGTTAGTAATCCAATTATAGGCGGTTCGTGTGTGGATCTCGTCAGCATATCGTCGCAAACAGGTGTGTAACTAACACCCTCTTTCTTAGTCTAGATCGGCAAAAGCGAAATGCATAAACCGGTATTTTTAGATTTGCGAGTGTGCGAATGCTCGTGAGGTAAATCGATTAATGTTTTTGGTAAGCTGCAATGTTTGGACTCTAAAGTGCATGATTTACGTGCCTCGATATTTTTGGGCTTAATGGGCCAAAATTAAAATGATGGGCCAACTGCCCAATCGGTAAGAACCCTCGACGTAATTCATTAGTACGTGAAAGGTAGGAATATGCATGAAAAACCTTAAAATAGATAAATTACTGAAATACCTTTAAAAGTGGAAAATTTACGCTTTAACCCTAGTAGATAAATTACCAAATACCCCTAAGGTTAAATTGACCTAAATGCATGTTTGATGATGTTATTTATCGCATGCCATGTTGTTATTATCTGATGCATGGGATTGGGATATTGACGAGGAAGTACTGAAAGTGGCTTGTCCACGTCTTGGAGGTTTTGCCTCAATTTATCGTTAATCGAGCAAAGAATGTCGCAATCGTGGAGTGTTGGTTTGGGTGGGTTGAGCTATTCCCCACATGGAGTGTATAGCTGGTACGGTGGAGTGTAGTGGTTGGTGGGTTGAGTAGTCTCCCAAATGGGCTTGCATATGTTTACTTGATGTTGCATGTATTTTGAAATGGGCCTATGGGCCATACTGTTATCTGAATAAGGGCTAAGGCCCGTTTATTGTAATCTGAAAAGTGTGGCCCAGTACCACTGTTACCTGAATGGGCTTAGGCCCAATAGGCTTGAGCTGACTTGGGCTTTGAATGGGTTTTCCTTACACACTGAGTTTCCCCAAACTCACCCCTTTTATTTTTATCCACGCAGGAAATCCCCAACCATAGTGGGCTTGGAGCTGTGAGGGAATTCGGAGTGGCCACCCGTTCTGAAAGTTGATTTTCTTCTGGTGAACTGGACATCATTTTATTTACGTTTGAAGTTTTTGGGCTTTTAAATGTAATAAGGCCGCTTAATTATTTTTGATGGTTTTAATATGTATTACTAAGATAGGTAATACTTATTTTAACTGTTGAAATTGGATAGCTTTAGGGCGCGTTTTCAAAAACAACAGTTGATTTCAAAATAACACGACAACAAGCAAAGCTTCCGCAATGAAAGTATTTTTCCAAAATTAATCACTTTTCCTAAAAATGACTTAATCAAATCGGTTTCCTAGAAATATCCATGACTTAATCAAATGGCGGTATGCATGTCTAGGATTGGATCCGAAGGGAGCTTGGTACTTAAGCAGTCCGATGGACTCACCACCTCTTTTTCGGTTTCTTACCTGGTGCACAACTTCCATTCACTTTAACCCTTAATGAATTAATCTTTTGAACATCAAGTACGATTTTCTGGACTTAGAATGGAAATTTTTTTTTTACGTTTTTGATGTGGCATGCCGGATCTGGCCATAACTTCTGGGCCGGGTTTGGGGTGCTACATTAGCCTTCGGGCTTCTATTTAGCACTTGTGTGCTTCAGTTAGCCTTCGGGCTTCCCTTTAGCACTTATGTGCTTCAGCTAGACTTCGGGCTTTAGATCACGATGTACTCAAATCCGTAAGCCGTCCCTTGAATGGATAAGTTGGTAAGTCGTAAATGTAACGTGTGGAAAAAGAAATGTAAGTAATGTAACGCCCCAATTTTCGGGAATCCTGTGAATGTTGGCATAGGTTTAATTATGTTAGTGGGCCTCTAAAAAGCCCAAACTTAAGATAAAACCTGACAATTTTAGTTAATTTTTGTTCCATAAGAAAAAGGGGGTGAAATTATGAAATAGGACCTATGTGAAAATGTTTGAAAATGCTATAGATTAAATTGAAGTGGTCAAATAAATAGGAGTGCAAAATAGGAGGATTTGCATGACAACCCTCCCATTTTACATGAAGTGGCCAGCCATCATGTTGTTGTAGACAAAATGTACACTTGATATCCATAATTTATGGTACAAATTGATACAAATTGATAAAAGGTTAGGTAAATGTTCCATGATAATAGGTTAGGTAAATGTTCCATGATAATGGGTTAGGTAAATGTTTCATGATAATGGGTTAGGTAAATGTTTCATGATAAGAATTTCATGTCTTTTGTATTAAAGAATTAAATGGATGAAATATGAAGTTTTATTAAAAGAAAAAGGGGTGAAAAGAACAAAGTTTTGTCCATCTTTGTTCATCATAGCTGAAAGTTAGAGAAGAGAAAGGAGAGGAGAAAGCTCTTGAGTATTCGGTCATTAGGAGGAGGAAAATTGAAGGTAAGTTCTTGGTACCTTGCTTCTATTTTGAGGTTCATGAGTTCTTCTTGATTCTACCTTAACTCTTGAAGTATATTTTGATTTTTAGTTGTGTTGTGAGCATTTAGTCATGAATTAAAATGAAGGAAATGGTTGTTGTTTCATGTTCTTTTGATGAAAAATGGAAGATAGGTGAAGTTGAGCCAAACAAATGAGCATGCATGTGCCTTAGATGTTAAAGGGAAAAATCAGCTAACATGTTGTGCTTTAAAATGATGAAATGGAGATTATGCTTAAGTAAAATCATAGATATGTGATGATTGATTGGTGATATACATGTTTAAATAACATGTATGCAAGGTATGTGTGAAAGAGTGATTTGGTAATAAATATGCTTGGGACAGCAGCAGTAACGTGACTTTGGAAAATCACCATAAATTGTGGGAGATGAATTAGAAGCTGAATAAATTATGTAATTAAAGCTTATTGAGTCTAGTTTCTAATGAAATAAACAAGAACATATTTTAAATTCTTTACAATGATAAATTTGATTCGGAATGAAGAGTGGTCAGATTAGTCAAACAATGAAACATGGGAAACTTTGAGAAAAATCTGGTATTGATTGGATAAACCAAAAATTCTGAAAATTTTATGGATAGAAGATATATGAGTCTATTTTCAGGGAAAATTAACGGAACTTGATTTGGAGTTTCGTAGCTCCAATTATAAATAATTTAGTGACTGTTGCTCAGGAAGATAGCTTGCAGTGAAATTATGATTATGTGGTAAACATTGACAAAAATTTGTTAATGAGTTGCTTATTGATTTCTTATAAGCTTACTATGATCTGTAGGTGTGGTTGGCCGAATATTGTAAGGGGTTAATATGTAGTTCGTGTTTGAATAGTTAGATTAACGTGTTAGTAATCCAATTGTAGGCGTTCGTGTGTGGATCTCGTCGAAGATATCGTCATAAAAGTGTGTAACTAACACCATCTTTCTTAGTCTAGATCGGCAAAAGCCGAAAAGCCGAAATGCCGAAAACCGGTATTTTGTAGATTTGAGAGTGTGCGAATGCTCGTGAGGTAAATCGATTAATGTTTTTGGTAAGCTGCAATGTTTGGACTGCAAAGTGCATGATTTCTGTGCCCTTGATATTTTTGGGCTTAATGGGCCAAAATTGGAATGACGGGCCAACGGGCCCAATTCGGTAAGAACCCTCGGTAGTGATTCTGTTAGTACGTGAAAAGTAGGAATATGCATGAAAAACCCCAAAATAGATAAATTACTGAAATACCTTTAAAAGTGGAAAATTTACAGTTTTACCCCTAGGAGATAAATTACCAAAATAACCCTAGGGTTAAATTGACTTAAATGCATGTTTGACTGTTGTTATTTACTGCATGCCATGTTGTTATTATCTAATGTATGGGATTGGGATATTGACGGAGGAAGTACTGAAAGTGGCTTGTCCATGTACTGGAGGCTTTGCCTCAATTTATCGATAATCGAGCAAAGAATGCCGCAATTGTGGAGTGTTAAATTTGGTGGGTTGAGCTATTCCCCACATGGAGTGTATGGCTGGTACGGGTGGAGTGTAGTGGTTGGTGGGTTGAGTAGTCTCCCAAATGGGCTTGCATATGTTTCTTGATGTTGCATGTATTTTGAAATGGGCCTATGGGCCATATCATTATCTGAATAAGGGCTAAGGCCCGTTTATTGTAATCTGAAAGGGCTCGCCCAAGACCACTATTACCGAATGGGCTTAGGCCCAATAGGCTTGAGCTGACTTGGGCTTTGAATGGGTTTTCCTTACACACCGAGTTTCCCAAACTCACCCCTTTTATTTTATCCACGCAGAAATCCCCAACCATAGTGGGCTTGGAGTCATGAGGGAATTTGAGTGGCCACCCATTCGAAAGTTGATTTTCTTCCGTGAACTGGACATCTTTTATTTACGTTTGAAGTTTTGGGCTTTTAAATGTAATAAGGCCGCTTAATTATTTTTGATGGTTTTAATATGTATTACTAAGATAGGTAATACTTATTTTAACTGTTGAAATTGGATAGCTTTAGTATGCGTTTTCAAAAACAACAGTTGATTTCAAAATAACACGACAACAAGCAAAGCTTCCGAATGAAAGTATTTTTCCAAAATTAATCAATTTTCCTAAAAATGACTTAATCAAATCGGTTTCCTAGAAATATCCATGACGTTAAGGTGTGGCAATGGCGGTATGCATATCTAAGATTAGATCCGAAGGAGCTTGGTATTAAGCATCCGATGGACTCACCACCTCTTTCCAGCTTCCTACCGGTGCATGACTTCTATTCACTTTAACCCTTAATGAATTAATCTTTTGAACATCAAGTACGATTTTCTGGACTTAGAATGGAAATTTTTTTTTTAACATTTTTGATGTGGCATGTCGGATCCGACCATAATTTCTGGGCCGGGTTTGGGGTGCTACATTTAGTGGTATCAGAGCCTAGGTTGCAACAACTCGGCTGTGGAATGGGTTTACAAAAATAAAGATTTTCAAAAACAAAAATTTTATAAAGAATACGAAAAACTCGATTTTTAAAATTTAGATCTTTAGAAGGTGGCATTCCGAATCTCTGGCCCAAGCCTGTAAGTATTACTCTAAACTCTTCTGAATATTTTTCTGAGTTATCTGTCTATACTGAAATCCTGCTAGGATACTCTAGATAGGATGATACTGAAACCATAGGAAAATCTAATAAGAGACTGAAACTGTAGCTAGACTTCGATTCTGCGAAAACAAACTCTGAACTACTGTCTGATTCATAAAACATCTGTAATGAACACTGGAATATTAATTGATGCATAAAAATTCGTAATCAAGATAATACGATATGAGTACAAGAGGCTGTGGATGGAGCCGAGGAAGTGCTCGAGCGAGATCTTCGTCTTCGAGACATATGCCGGCGGTGGATGCACCGGTACCACCAGCAATAGAGGTAGAGTCTCATGATCATGTGTCGGGATGATGCCCTGTCACATGCAATACTTCGTGTTCTGGAAAGGGTTGCCGGGACAAGTTCGAGCAACGAAATTCGAGGATCGATTTCTGAACGACTCCGGGCCAACGGAGCGGAGATCTTTAGGGGTGCGTCTGGTATAGCCTCGAATGTGGCGGAATATTGGTTGGAGGACACAGAACGGATTATAAACAACTTGGACTGCTCTGAGGAGATTGTGAGTGGGGTATCTGTACTAAGTCATTTGGGTCAGTCGGTTAGGGTAGACAAACTGTATAGGGATGTACCCTTAGAAACTTAAGGTAGGATTTTCCCTGGAGATCTGATGGAGTTACCGTTCGGAGAGTTTGATCTCATTTTGGGAATGGACTGGCTTGTTAAGCATAAAGCGACCCTGGATTGTGCTGCTAAACGAATGGTGTTAAGGACCACAAAGGATGAGGAGGTTATGGTGATAGGTGAGTGAAGGGATTATTTGTCTAATGTGGTGTCGGCATTAAGAGCCGAGAAGTGGATTCGGAAAGGTTGTGAGGCTTATTTGGTATTTGTAAGTCAGTCGGAAGAGGAAGGACTGACAGTGGATAAGGTTAGGACCGTAAAGGAGTTCCAAGATGTTTTTCCGGAGGAGCTTCCAGGATTGCCTCCGAATCGAGAAGTTGAGTTTGGAATAGACTTGTTGCCTAGAATGGCGCCTGTGTCCATCGCACCGTATAGGATGACACCGAAGGAGTTAGTGGAGTTAAAGGCTCAAATTCAAGAGTTGTTGGATAGGGGCTTCATTAGGCCAAACGTGTCTCCATGGGGAGCACCGGTGCTATTCGTGAAAAAGAAGGATGGTACGATTCGGATGTGTATTGATTATCTCCATTTGAACAAACTAACAATTAAGAATAAGTATCCACTGCCAAGGATCGACGATCTGTTCGACCAGCTTAAAGGAGCTTTTATATTTTCCAAGATCGACCTTCGATCTAGATATCATCAATTAAGAGTCAAGGAGACAGATACCCATAAGACGGCATTCAGGACTCGATATGGTCATTACGAGTTTCTGGTTATGCCATTTGGACTGACGAACGCTCTTACAGCATTTATGGATCTGATGAATCATGTGTTCCAACCATTTTTAGATCAGTTCGTAGTCGTCTTTATTGACGATATCCTAGTATATTCTGAAACTGAAGCGAAACATGATGAGCATCTCCGTATAGTGCTGCGAGTGTTAAGGGAGAAGGAACTCTTTGCGAAGTTCAGTAAGTGTGAATTTTGGTTGAGGGAGGTAACCTTCTTAGGACATGTGGTCTCTACCGAAGGGATTAAGGTGGACCCTTGAAAGATTGAAGCAATTTTGGAGTGGAAGCCACCTAGAACGATGTCGGAAATTAAAGTTTCCTAGGGTTGGCAGGATACTACAGAAGGTTTGTGGAAGGTTTTTCTGTGATGGCAGCACCTCTGACAAAGCACATAAGGAAAGGAGTACCGTTTGTATGGACTAAGAAACAGCAGGAAGCTTTTGAGAAGTTGAAGAAAGTTCTGACTGAAGCACTTGTGTTAATTCAGCCGGAGTCTGGAAATGATTTTACTATGTACAGTGACGCATCACACGTGGGTTTGGGCTACGTGTTAATGCAAGAGGGTAAGGTGGTTGCATATGCATCACGATAGCTTAAGCCTCATGAGGGAAACTATTTGACTCATGATTTAGAGTTGGCAGCAGTGATATTTGCACTTAAGATTTGGAGACATTACTTGTACGGAGAAAGGTGTATTATATACACTGACCATAAGAGTCTTAAGTATTTGTTGACTCAGAAGGAGCTGAACCTTAGGAAAAGGAGATGGATTGAGTTGCTTAAGGATTATGACTGTTCGATCGAGTATCACCCAAGCAAGGCTAATATGGTAGTCGATGCTCTAAGTCGTAGAGTCAGATCTCGATCCGAGAGTAATGTTTGCTCGTCTGAGTCAGATGATGATGGAAGTCTGTTACGTGAGTTGCAAGTGAGGCCAACTGGTGGATCGATTAAGGAAAAACAGTTGAACGATGAGTCTTTGGTCGCTCGTTTTCAATAAGTTAAGGAAGGGAAACTTCGAGTTTGGGAGCCGAAGAGACGATGCAACAAAGAATACCCTCATCTGTTTGGATTAGGTAAATTTCGAGGACGAAATTTCTTTAAGGAGGGTAGAGTTGTAACGCCTCAATTTTCGGAATCTGTGAATGTTGGCATAGGTTTAATTATGTTAGTGGGCCTCTAGAAAGCCCAAACTTAAGATAGAACCCGACAATTTTAGTTAATTTTTGTTCCATAAGAAAAAGGGGGTGAAATTATGAAATAGGACCTATGTGAAAATGTTTGAAAATGCTATAGATTAAATTGAAGTGGCCAAATAAATAGGAGTGCAAAATAGGAGGATTTGCATGACAACCCTCCCATTTTACATGAAGTGGCCAGCCATCATGTTGTTGTAGACAAAATGTACACTTGATATCCATAATTTATGGTACAAATTGATACAAATTGACAAAAGGTTAGGTAAATGTTCCATAATAATAGGTTAGGTAAATGTTCCATGATAATGGGTTAGGTAAATGCTTCATGATAATGGGTTAGGTAAATGTTTCATGATAAGAATTTCATGTCTTTTGTATTAAAGAATTAAATGGATGAAATATAAAGTTTTATTAAAAGAAAAAGGGGTGAAAAGAACAAAGTTTTGTCCATCTTTGTTCATCATAGCTAAAAGTTAGAGAAGAGAAAGGAGAGGAACAAGCTCTTGAATATTCGGTCATTAGGAGGAGGAAAATTGAAGGTAAGTTCTTGGTACCTTGCTTCTGTTTTGAGGTTCATGAGTTCTTCTTGATTCTACCTTAACTCTTGAAGTATATTTTGATTTTTAGTTGTGTTGTGAGCATTTAGTCATGAATTAAAATGAAGGAAATGGTTGTTGTTTCATGTTCTTTTGATGAAAAATGGAAGATAGGTGAAGTTGAGCCAAACAAATGAGCATGCATGTGCCTTAGATGTTAAAGGGAAAAATCAGCTAACATGTTGTGCTTTAAAATGATGAAATGGAGATTATACTTAAGTAAAATCATAGATATGTGATGATTGATTGGTGATATACATGTTTAAATAACATGCATGCAAGGTATGTGTGAAAGAGTGATTTGGTAATAAATCTGCTTGGGACAGCAGCAGTAACGTGACTTTGGAAAATCACCATAAATTGTGGGAGATGAATTAGAAGCTGAATAAATTATGTAATTAAAGCTTATTGAGTCTAGTTTCTAATGAAATAAACAAGAACATATTTTGAATTCTGTACAATGAGAAATTTGATTTGTAATGAAGAGTTGTCAGATTAGTCAAACAATGAAACATGGGAAACTTTGAGAAAAATCTGGTATTGATTGGCTAAACCAAAAATTCTGAAAATTTTATGGATAGAAGATATATGAGTCTATTTTCAGGGAAAATTAACGGAACTTGATTTGGAGTTTTGTAGCTCCAGTTATAAATAATTTAGTGGCTGTTGCTCAGGAAGACAGCTTGCAGTGAAATTATGATTATGTGGTAAATATTGACAAAAATTTGTTAATGAGTTGCTTATTGATTTCTTATAAGCTTACTATGATCTGTAGGTGTGGTTGGCCGAATATTGTAAGGGGTTAATATGTAGTTCGTGTTTGAATAGTTAGATTAACGTGTTAGTAATCCAATTGTAGGCAGTTCATGTGTGTGGATCTTGTCAGCATATCGTCGCAAACAGGTGTGTAACTAACACCCTCTTTCTTAGTCTAGATCGGCAAAAGCCGAAAATCGGTATTTTGTAGATTTGCGAGTGTGCGAATGCTCGTGAGGTAAATCGATTAATGTTTTTGGTAAGCTGCAATGTTTGGACTGCAAAGTGCATGATTTCGTGTTCTCGATATTTTTGGGCTTAATGGGCCAAAATTGGAATGATGGGCCAATCTGCCCAATTCGGTAAGAACCCTCGGTAGTGATTCTTTAGTACGTGAAAAGTAGGAATATGCATGAAAAACCCTAAAATAGATAAATTACTGAAATACCTTTAAAAGTGAAAAATTTACAATTTTACCCCTAGGAGATAAATTACCAAAATACCCCTAGGGTTAAATTGACTTAAATGCATGCTTGACTGTTGTTATTTACTGCATGCCATGTTGTTATTATCTGATGCGTGGGATTGGGATATTGACGGAGGAAGTACTGAAAGTGGCTTGTCCATGTACTGGAGGCTTTGCCTCAATTTACTGTTAACTGAGCAGCAATGCTACAACTGTGGAGTGTTGGGCTGGGTGGGTTGAGCTATTCCCCACATGGAGTGTATGGCTGGTACGGGTGGAGTGTAGTGGTTGGTGGGTTGAGTAGTCTCCCCAAATGGGCTTGCATATGTTTACTGATGTTGCATATATTTTGAAATGGGCCTATGGGCCATACTGTTATCTGAATAAGGGGCTAAGGCCTAGTTTATTGTAATCTGAAAGGGCTCGCCCAAGACCATCACACTGAATGGGCTTAGGCCCAATAGGCTTGAGCTGACTTGGGCTTTGAATGGGTTTTCCTTACACACGAGTTTCCCAAACTCACCCCTTTTATTTTTATCCACGCAGAAATCCCCAACCATAGTAGGCTTGGAGTCGTGAGGGAATTTGGAGTGGCCACCCGCTCGAAGTTGATTTTCTTCCGTGAACTGGACATCCTTTTATTTACGTTTGAAGTTTTGGGCTTTTAAATGTAATAAGGACGCTTAATTATTTTTGATGGTTTTAATATGTATTACTAAGATAGGTAATACTTATTTTAACTGTTGAAATTGGATAGCTTTAGGGCGCGTTTTCAAAAACAACAGTTGATTTCAAAATAACACGACAACAAGCAAAGCTTCCGCAATGAAAGTATTTTTCCAAAATTAATCACTTTTCCTAAAAATGACTTAATCAAATCGGTTTCCTAGAAATATCCATGACTTAATCAAATGGCGGTATGCATGTCTAGGATTGGATCCGAAGGGAGCTTGGTACTTAAGCAGTCCGATGGACTCACCACCTTCTTTTCCGGTTTCTTACCTGGTGCACAACTTCCATTCACTTTAACCCTTAATGAATTAATCTTTTGAACATCAAGTACGATTTTCTGGACTTAGAATGGAAATTTTTTTTTAACATTTTTGATGTGGCATGTCAGATCCGACCATAATTTCTGGGTCGAGTTTGGGGTGCTACAAGTAATGCTATCATTATTATTATTTAACTCAATTATGTAATTTCGTTATTCAGAGATTGTGTTTGACAGGATATGTTAGTAAATTTTGAGCATGTGAATCATTGTGACAGAATTTAAACACCTAATAAGGTTGAGCTCATTCACATGAATTTGTCATTTGAAATTGTGATTGATAGGAAGAAACAGTGAATTGCATGCTTATGAATGGTTACACATAATTATCTGAAAAACAAAAAAATGACGGTTATTGATATATGGAGACATGAGACATTGATATATGAATGTGGAATATGTTTGATAATTGTGTTCATTCATAATTATGAAATTATGTACCTAATGTGTGCTATTTGCATAAAGATGATATTTCAAATACTTTGGTGAGTAAAGCTTAAATATGAAATAGTATGAAATCGAGACTAGTTGTTATGAAAATATATTTCAATTATCTGTAAGTGTTTCATACTCCTTGGTAATGCCTCATACTCTATTCCGGCGACGGATACGAGTAGGAGGTGTTACAGATGATGTCTCCGACGATCCCTGAATCCGAGCTAGCTTTGAATTCACTATAAAGGATAGAAAAATAAACAATGTAAGCTATAAAGCTTAGTAAGCTCGTATGTCATAAATTCGATATAATCATAAACACATAATTCAACCATTGATCATAAGTATAAGAATTCACATCAACTAACAAACCTTTCAATAACTCATTCACAAACTATATACTTTCTTCACCATTTCTTCGAGTCAAAGATAATATGGTTTATGCGCATACCTGTACGATCTAATACTAATCTCATGCACATTCTCGTCTCTCATTTACCCGTTGAACCATTCGAAATAGAAGTCGGATACTCAAGGGTCTCAGACGATAAGTACCAATACCATGGCCCGTAGCCAAATCAAGGTAACTTATCTTCGAAGTACTAATATCATGGCTCGAAGCCAAATCAACCGATATGCATGGCCCGAAGCCAAATCGATATAACTCACTCCCGAAGTGCTATATCATGGCCCAAACCAACTCAATGAATCCCCTAATGACATGTCACTAGCATCCTAAACTATTCCTAAGGTTTAACCGGGATTTCAAATGTCGAATCGTCGTTGAATCACTATCATTCATATCCACAATCTCACATTCGCAATCTATGCAATATCAAAGCATATGAAATACATTTATATTGAAATTTATCACATAGAAACTTACCTCGAACGTGGAAACAACGAAATAAGTCATTTAGTCGATAACTTTTGTTTTTCCACGATCCAGATCCGAATTCTGCTTTTCTTGATCTAAATATATTCAAAATTAACTTATTTAATCATTTTTCTATTCAATTTAATCCAAAACACACATTAGGGCTATTTTACACATTTTTCCCCTAAACTTTCACTTTTTTATAATTTAGTCCTTATTACACAAAACCACAAATTCATGCAAATTTCAAAATACTCATGTTTAGCCGAATTACTATTATGGCCCTAGTAGCCTATATTTTTCATTTATTTCACATTTATCCACAAATTTTTAACATTTCTCAATTCAATCTCTATTTTGCAATTTCACTAAAAATCACTTAACAAAACTTGTATATCTATCAACAAGCATTCATAGTCTATCAAGAAACTTCAAAATACATATGTATTCATCAATGGCATCATTCAAAATCTTTAACAGTTTTGCAAAATAGACACTGGGCTAGTTAGTACTAGCTGCAATAATCTCAAAAACATAGAAATCATTAAAAAACGAGTAAAAATCACTTACTAATTAAGCTCCAAAGTGACCGAACCCTAAAATGAACAAAATGGTTTTCTTCTTCCTCAATATTCAGTTAATGAAGATTATAATATAGCTTTAATTTGGTTTTTTATTTATTTTAAGTTAAATTACCAAATTACAATTATAACCTTAATAATAAACCATTTAAAACACCTTAATTGTAACACCCACTAACATTTATCCGTCCTCGAAATAAGATTACGGGGTATTACCAGTCAATACGGTTCAATTACATTAATTAAAAGAAATTGTTTATACCTATCATAAATTTAACATATTATCCCTTTAATGGGCCGTCGAAGCCAAATATGAACAGTAAAATCAATTTGGGACTAATTTAAAGTCACTACGATTTTTTTTCAAATTTTTAAAATTTTCCTGACAAACAGTACCCACACACCTATGTGGATTGCCTGTGTGACTCACGGTTGTGTCACTAGTTCACATGGCCATGTCGCTAGGTTACACGGTCATGTTAAGAGCCCGTGTAACTCTCTGACTTGAAAGTATTAAGGTGCAATTTTCACACGGCCAGTTCACACGCCCGTGTGCTAGGCCATGTGGACTCAAAATGAGCCTTAAACAACAAATTTACCAGCCCTGCCATTTAAGATACCAAACACTCCAATAACCATTCATTCAATTATTTTAAATCTCATTCAAATCCACTCAAAACATGTTTAATTACATATCTTATGTGCCTTTATAATAAATCTTTTTAAGTATTTCACATACATTTTTAAATAGTTCAAATTCATACTAATTAAACCAATTCCTACTATATACCTTTACCAAATTTAAAATTTACTTATTTCATCTTTACATTCATAATTCAAAATAACACTCATATGAATAACATATCCTAGGTACATGCCATTACCAATAATAATATACCTCTCTACTTAGAGTTCAGGATTGGCCTGGGATGCTGATCTAACGATCTGACTTTAACTTATCCTGTGCACGGAAACAAATCGTATGTTGAGTATGAACTCAGTGGTATTTCTATAATCTGAACACTTAATAATAATATAACATACACTTAAAATCATATGACAATTACAATTATATATTTGTTCACTACAAAGATAAATCCTTTATAACTCACTCAAATTTTCTCATCTAATAACCCGATTAGCTTTCCAAAATAAATTCACAAATCATTTGAACAATAATATTTTCCATTCATATCTAGTTCAGAGATATTTAATTCATATGTCTCACTCATTCTTCAGTTCACTATTTAATATCAATAAATAATGTTCAACTATTCACTTTTCAATCAGTATTCTGTACTTATCCATTTCAATAATAGTCAATATTTTTCAGCAACGATCAATTGATCTTTATTATTTAGTAACAATCAATCATTAAAGAAATCAGTCATTCAATACTTTTATTTACCCCTATTAACATGACTCGGACATTGACGGATACACGGATCCAACCAACACACCAATACGGCACTCAGTGCCTCATCGGCTTTGCCGAAGTAAATAGTAATAGCATGGTACTCAGTACCTCATCGAATTAAATTGAAGTAACAGTAGCAATACGACACACAAGGTGCCTCATCGACTCGAATTCGAAGTAACGGTATGACACTTATAGTGCCTCATTGACTCAAGGTCGAAGTATCCCTGAACACTTCCAATCTTATAGCATGCTAACTATATCCGACTCAGTCTGATACAGTTAATAGGGTATTCAATTCACGTCCCAGTTTCCAATCAATATACATTTCAATTAATCACATATATTCTCAATTCAATACAATTCAATTCACTTTTCAATAACAAATATTCAAATTCTACAATAATCACATATTCATATTTATTTCATCATATTCCCAATCAATTTAATTTTCAATATAACATACATTCAATATTCAATTTTCACATCATTCACATATATCCATATAAATTCAATAAATTTATCACATACCACATCAATCAATTTCAATTGTAAAACACAATATAAATAATTCTCACCTTAATTACTTACCATAACATTTAATCAAAATATAACAATTAATAATTAAATTCACTTTTCAAATTCAACCAATGTTCACTCCAATTCAAATAATCATTTCAATGCACTTATCATACATATTAAATAATAATTTCAACAATTAAATATTAAGTTTGGATTATAAAAATACAAACCGTAATTTCTAATTATTCTTCATCCACCTTTTCTTTTCCTTTCTTCGTAGATGCCTCGGTGTGATGTTAGCTACAAAAAATTAAGATAATTTTCATAATCATTAATACAATACTAATTTACATTTAATATTTAAATTTCTTACTCAATTTCTATTAAATTTCTACTTTAATTTCAATTTTAATCTTAACTAAGTTCACTTTTCTATCTCAATTCATACTTTGTTTCTATTCAATTTTCAACTAAACTTAGACATAACTATCTAAATTTCATCATAAACCCTAATTTTGAAATTCTTTCAATTTAGTCCCTACTATGTAAAACTAATAGCTTCTTTTACAATTTAACCCTTTAATCAATTCTAACTAATAATTCTATCAATTTAATGCCTAGTTCAAGCATTTGTTCAACATGAACTATACTCAAAAACCTAAGAACTTCCAAAGTCTCAACTTAATTTCTACAAAACTTTATTCTAAAACATCAAAATTAAAAGAAAAGGACTTAATTGACTTACCTATTTAAATTCCAAGCTTTCAAATCCTAGTTTCTCCTTTTCTTTTTCTTTCTTATTCTTTGTTTCCCACTTTCGGCCAAGCTTCTGTTCTTTTGTTTCTTTCTTTATATACTTATTTTTTTATTTACTTTGTCTATATATATATATATATATATATATATATATATATATTAACTAAATATCTATTATACAATTAACTACACATATACAATTGTACACATATTTTCACTACATTACATCATCAATATCATACACTTGTCATTCATCTAATTTATTTATCAAATAAAAATTTTATAAAATAATTAATTAACAAATATCAAATAATAAATATCTATTTAATAATCAATATATATATGACAAATGTACATTATATACATTGTTATATTTGTATATTACCATCACCCTACACTTGTCTTTAATTTAATTTAATAATAATAAATAATAAATATCTATTTACTTAAATAAAAGTAATTAGATAAATATGTTACAATTGTATACATATTATTACATATCTACCATTTAATCACCCTACATTTGTCAACTCATTAAATTATTCAATAGTTTAATAATATAATATCAATTAAATAATAATAAATATCTAACATCTTAATTAAATCATAAAATCTTTAGATTTTTACATTGCCTTTGCCGCCTATTTTGGCCTAATTGCCATTTTAGTCATTTTTACTTTCTTTTAATCTATAATTAAACTTTTACCCTTTATTTAATTTAATCCTTATGCCTAATTAACCTTTATTCACCTATCCACAATCTAATTAATGTCACAATTAACTTTTTAAATATTTCTAATAAATATTTTACGAACCTATTTTTTTTAGAAACGGAGACCCCAAAATACACTTTTTCGATAACCGTAAAATTCGGGTTGTTACATTAATATATGTCCATATATGTCCACTCATGCTCTTAATGGTTTAATTACAACATAAGGACCTTTACTCTAAGGTTCTATAGCTATTAGATACTTTTAGCTAATAGAACTCCACTTTTACACTTTGCGTGATTTAGTCCTTTTTACCGAATTAAGCATTCAAACGATAAAATTACTTCAGCAACTTTCACACATACATGCTATCATGCTGTAAACACTTAAAATAATATTAGAATAATTTTTTGACCTCATATTTGTGGTTTCAAAACCACTATTCTAATTTCACCAAAAATGGGCTATTACAACTCTCCCCCCTTAGGGATTTTCGTCCCCGAAAATCTTACCAGTGAATAGGTGATGGTACTGTTTTCTCATAGCTTCCTCAATTTCCCACTTAGCCTCTTCGACACCATGCCGTTGCCAAAGTACTTTCACGAGAGCTATGTTTTTATTTCTCAACTGTTTAACCTCACTTGTTAGAATTCCGATCGGTTCTTCATTGTACGTCATATCAGGTTGAATTTCAATCTCTGACGAAAAAATTACATGTGATGGATCAGATCTATATCAGCGCAACATCGATATATGAAACACATTATGAATTTTCTCTAGATCAATTGGTAACGCTAGCTGATATACCACTGGCCCTATTTGTTCAATAATCTCATACGACCAGATGAATCGCGAACTCAATTTGCCTTTGCGACCGAAACGAAGTATTTTCTTCCACGGAGATACCTTCAAGAACACTTTGTCACTGATCTGAAATTCAATGTCTTTCCATTTCAATTCCGCGTACGATTTCTGTCAATTTGAAGTTGCTTTCAAATTGTCGCAAATTACTTTCACTTTTTCTTCGGTTTCTCGGATCAAATCAACCCCGTGAATCTTTTTCTCACTCAAATCGGTCTGATACAACAAAGTTCGACATTTGCGGCCATATAAAGCTTCGTACGACACCATCTTTATACTTGATTGGAAGCTGTTATTATATGCAAATTCAACCAATGGCATATATTTCTCCCAGTTGTCTTCGAATTGTAAAACACAACATCAGAGCATATCTTCGAGAATCTGAATTACCCTTTCAGATTAACCATTGATTTGCGAATGAAAAGCTGTACTAAAATTCAACTTTGTACCCAAAGCTTTTTGTAATTTCTTCCAAAATCGCGATGTAAAGCTCGGATCTCTATCCGAAATAATCGAAACTAGTACCCCGTGAAATTTAAAAATCTCAGAAATATACAACACAGCTAACCGTTCAAGCGAATAGTTAGTACATACAGGAATGAAATGTGCTGGTTTCGATAATCGATCAACAATAACCCAAAATTGCAACCCAATACAAAATCTATAGTCACTCTATCCCATTTCCACTCCGGTATCATCACAGGATGAAGCAAACCCGAAGGCACTTGATGCTTGGCTTTTACTTGCTGACAAGTCAAACACTTCGATAAAAACTCAAAAATGTCTCGTTTCATACCCGACCATCAATACAACTTCTTCAAATCATTGTGCATTTTAGTACTTCCAGGATGAACAGATAAACAACCACTATGCGCCTCATGTAAAATTTTAAGAATTAACTCTGAATTTTTCTGTACGCAGATTCTACCTCGGAACATCAAACAATCATTGGATCCAATTTGGTACTCTGAATCATTAGTCGACTCACATTGCACTCTTTCAGCTTGTAATTTACTATCACATTTCTGAGCTTCGCAAATTTGCTGAAGAAACACTGGTTTAGCTTTTAACTCACATAAAATCGAACCATTATCAGATAATGTCAACTGCGTATTCATTGCTCTCAAGGCAAACAATGATTTTCTACTCAAAGAATCTGCGACTACATTCGCTTTCCCTGGATGATAATCGATTACAAACTCATAATCTTTTAGTAGCTCGAGTCATCTCTGTTGTCGCAAATTCAAATATTTCTGAGTCATAATATACTTTAAGCTTTTATGGTCAGTAAAGATGTGACATTTGTCGAAACCATTTTTTTTCTTGAGAAACAGGGTCGGCTTTATATTTTGAAAAGAAAACAAAAATTGGGAGTCGCCACCGATTTTTATTAGGTGTGATCGGATCACCTTTGTTTTAATAAAACATTTTAGTTTACTAAAACGACATTTTTGGTCTACGAAACTTGAGAGGACGGGTTCGGGAGTCGATTACGTGCGGAAGGGTTAGCACCCTCGTCACGCCCAAAATTGGTACCTAATCGATTAATTAACGTCTTAAAGTCGAAAGTTGAAAAGATTTTAAAATAAATTTTAAAATACGATCCCTTTTTATGAATGTTAAATAACCTGAAGTGGATATTAAGATTCTTTTGTTTCGAAGAGATAAAATATCACATCCAGCACGTAGGACACGACATTTCGAACCTTCGATACCAAGATAGTCTCATAACTTTCAAAACTTATGCATTGAAATTTTAAAAGGATATTTGGTCGTTCGGTCAAACGATAAATCGAAACCCAGCACGTAGGGCACAATTTCTCAAAATTTCTAAACACGAAATATTGCCCCTTTTTTTTGAAGAAAAATGCAGATGGAATTTTAAAAGGATGTTTGATTATTTAGATAAATAGAAAATCGAAACCCAGCACATTAGGGCACGATTCCCGAATTCCCAAACATCGACCATCGCTTTTGTTTTAAAGCTTAGAAAACGCGGACGAAATTTTAAAGGGAAATTTGATTATTTAAACAAACGAAAGATCAAAACCCAACACGTTAGGGCACGATTCCTCTAATTTTTAAACATCAAATATCGCCTTTGTTTTATAAAATCGACTCAAAATACATTAATTTGACTTGAAATAAAGTGGAATCATTGATCTTGGATTAATAAGTTGAAAACTACAATGCGACAATTATGAATGAAAGGCGAAATTATAAACATAGAACAACATACAAAGATAACGAACTCTATTAATGAATAAAAATAATATAAAAAAATAAAAAAAAAAACAAATTAACATACACACAATAGCAATGAGCTCACACTCACACAATAATAATCAAAATAATGAAAACTAAAAGTATAGCTAATTAAAGAAACAAATCAGATAAAACTATAACAAGTTGTCAAACATAGATAAATAAAATTAAGATAGCAACACAAAAGACTAATAGACACTATGAAACAAGAATATATGAAATAATATGAAAATAAGAAAATTATATAACATACAAAACAACATGGAACTAGGAACCAAAATGATATAAAACAATTTAAAAACTATATGAGAAATTAAAAAGAATAACACATGCTAAAATTTGAAATAACATACATATATAAAATAAAAACTAATAATTAATGAATGATTATTAAAATAGATGTTATGAGAGAGGAGTTTGGATCAAATAATATACAAAATATTTTAAAAACAAAATATGTCTATTTAAAGTTGATAATATATATAATGAAAACTCAATATAAATCATATATGAAAGGGATAATAATATATGAAAGAGTTTTAAATAATAAAAGTATATAAAAAATTTCTTTTAAGATGTAACCTATATACATAATAGATTTGAAAGGAAATATATATATATATATATATATATATATATATATGTAAATTGGTTTAAAAGAGAAAAGAAAAAAACAAGATGTATATATAAGATAACATGAAATCAATAATATATAATAAAACGATTTTATCATAAACTATATATATATGTGTGTAAGATAAGGAGTACACAAAAAATATTTTAAAGTAAGTAATATACGAAAGTTCAAAATAAATGACAATAAAAGAAATTTAAAATGACTAACGATAAAATAGTATAACTAAATAATGTATACAAAATTTTAAAATACGATTATGTATAAAATAATTTAAAATAAAAGGCATATAAAAACCTCAAAATAATAATATGTATAGTAGTTTAAAATAAACAATATATGGGAAAAGAACTTTAAAATGAATAATATATATAAGAGAGTTTTGACATAAATAATATATATATATATATATATATATATATATATATATATATAAAAAGACTTAGAATGAATAATGGTAATAAACAGTTTTTTTGAAATAAATAAATGAATAAGTAAATAAATAAATGAGCAAGTTGGACAAACTAAGGACCAGATTAAAATTGGAACAAAATCCGGGTGCTGATTTACAAATAAAAAGGGCTACTAAGGACTAAATCAAAACACGCTTAAAGTCGCGAGGACAAAATGGGACAATATCCCAAGTCATAATACGCTGCGTTTCATATTTCCAAGCGAGGGATCGAATTAGAAATAAAATAAAATAATTGGGTGAGATTTAAAAAAAGGAAAAAGAGCAAAATGGGACTAAATAAAGAGATAGAAAAAGCAGAGGGGCCAAAGGGGTAAATAACCCTTTTAACATAAACACGCGGATTCTTCCTGGGTCGGGTCAACACGCGGGTCAAAGGCCATGAAACGACGTCCTTTAGACGTCTAAAATCTAGCCCTTAAACGGCGCCGTTTTCAAGTTGTATAAAAGCCCAATTTTTTTTGAAAACTCTCATTTCAATCCTTATTTCCCAAAAAAAAACAAAAAAAAAAAACAAAGCTCTCAACTCTTTCCCCCTTTCCTTATTCCGGCCGAACTCCGGTCAAGGGTCATGTGGGCTTCATTGTCACGGCACCGGAGCCCGAAAATCCTCTTTTCAAGCGACTCGAGAAAGGTATCTCTTTCCTCCTTTTTCTTTTCTATATTTCGATAGATATCTATATATATATAAGAAGGAATCAATGAAATAAACCCTAGAAAAATAGAAGAGAAGAGAAAAAAACGATATGAAATTCACCTCTAGCAAAATCGCTTTTTTTCTTCTTTTTATTTCTTTTTTTTATTGTATTTAATACAAAATCTTTTTTTTAAAATCCCCCCCCCCCGCTTTTACATTTCTGTTCTTTGGCTATATAGCCGAATTACAAGTTACCATCACTGCTCTCTTTTTGCTGTTTCTCTACTGTTGCGTTTTGTCTTGGTTCTCTGCTCCTTTTCTGTCTTCTTTTTTGTTTGTTTGCAGGTGTTGCAGAGGCGATGGGACGGGGCCATTCTGGTGCAAGACTGAGCCTCGGGCGTTGGAGGCGCTGACAATGCACATGGGGTAGGGAGGCGCGACGTCTAAGGAATTAGAAACCCTAGGGTTTCTGATTTGGTTTAGGTTCTTGGGCCTTTTGGGCTCTATAGGTTTGGGTTTAGTTTTAGGTTATTGGGTTTGCCATTGGGTTTTAAAATTTGGGCTCGTTGTAAAGAAAACTTGGACTAATAAATATTGGACTTTTATTTGGTTCTATTGTTTTTTAACTTGGGTTCATAACAGGCCGGGCAAATTTGGGCCCGTACAACATTTATCACCATACAAATGATATCGCCAAATTTTCAATGCAAATACAATAACGGCCAACTCTAAATCATGCGTCGGATAATTCTTTTCATGTGCCTTCAATTGTCTGGAAGCATAAGCTATAACTTTTCCTTCTTGCATCAACATACAACCCAAACCGTTCAATGACACATCATTATAAATCACAAACTCTTTACCTGACTTATATCCATAGTCTCATATCCACAGTCTCATATTCACAATTTATGCAATATCAAAGCATATGAAATACATTTATATTGAAATTTATCACATAGGAACCTACCTCGAATGTGGAAACGATGAAATAAGTCGTTTAGTCGATAACTTTCGTTTTTCCTCGATCCAGATCCGAATTCTGCTTTTCTTGATCTAAATATATTCAAAATTAACTTATTTAATCATTTCTATATTCAATTTAATCCAAAACACAAATTAGGGCTATTTTACACATTTGCCCCTAAACTTTCACATTTTTACAATTTAGTCCTTATTACACAAAATCACAAATTCATGCAAATTTTAAAATACCCATGCTTAACCAAATTACTATTATGCCCCTATCAGCCCATATTTTTTATTTATTTCACATTTTAACCATAAATTTTCAACATTTCTCAATTTAATCCTTATTTTGCAATTTCACTAAAAATTACTTAACAAAACTTGTATATCTATCAACAAGCATTCATAATCTATCAAGAAACTTCAAATTACACATGTATTCATCAATGGAATCATTCAAAATCTTTAACAATTTTGTAAAATAGACCCTGGGCTAGATAGCACTAGCTGCAACGTTTTTAAAAACATAGAAATTATTAAAAATCGAGCCAAAGTCACTTACCAATTAAGCTCTAAAGTGACCGAACCCTAAAATGGCCAAAATGGTTTTCTTCTTCCTTAATATTCGGTTAATGAAGATGATAATAAAGCTATAATTAGTTTTGTTTTATTTATTTTAAATTAAATTATCAAATTACGATTATAACTTTAATAATAAACCATTTAAAACACCTTAATATATGTCCATATATGTCCACTCATGCTTTTAATGGTTTAATTACAACATAAGGACCTTTACTCTAAGGTTCTATAGCTATTAAATACTTTTAGCTAATAGAACTCCACTTTTACACTTTATGCAATTTAGTCTTTTTTACCGAATTAAGTATTCAAACGATAAAATTACTTCACGAAACTTTCACACATACATGCTATCATGCTGTAAACACTTAAAATAATATTAAAATAATTTTTCGACCTCAGATATTTGGTTTCGAAACCACTGTTTTGATTTGACCAAAAACGGGCTGTTACATATATAATCAAGTATCCATACTTAACAATTTGATCACTTACATAAATATATTCATATCTATACCAACTATACCAACTCAAGCCATGTTACAATTTGCCTATTAGTTAACCGTCAATCAATTATACCAAAACACATATCAACCATGATAAGGCCATATATTTATATATATATCAAAATGTATCAAACATAAGCCATTCAAATGGCTAATCACAACAAAACATTTACATGCCATCAATGGCCAAATTAACTTATACCAAAGTTGATTTAATAAATATACCTAAAAAGGGCAATTGATAGTGTGATGTGGCTCCGACCAACTTCCAACATTAGCGAGCTTCTAGGTTACTATAAAACAGAGGAAATAAAACAGAGAACAGGAAATTAACTTACCCTTTATTTCACATTTAAGGTAAGCTAACTAAACATGCTCAAACTGTAACGACCCAAATTTTAAGGTCATTGGAAAAATGAGTTTTTGGGTCTTCGATTCTGAAAATTAGATTCGTAAATATTTATTAGAAATATTTACGAAGTTAAGCGAGAGGTTAATTAGATTTTAATTAAGTAAATTTAGCTTAATTAGGGTTAAATAAGTATATGGATTAAATTGAATAAAGTGTGAAAGTTTAATTAATAAACTATAGAAAAGTCAAGGGATTAAATTAGCAAATAAGCCTATATGACAAGTGTGTGGTAAGTATAAATACATGTGTATTATTTTAATTGGTACAAATGTATGTATATATATATGTATTTACTTATTATATAAGTAAATAGTAATATAAAGTAAAATATATTATATTATATAATTATAACATATTGATTAAATAAAAGAAATAAAACATATAAAAAAAAGAAGGCACGATTAGTAGGGAAAGAAAGAAGGAAAAAGAAAGAAAGAAAAAGAAAGGAAAAATAGGGTTTTAAGGTTCAAGCTTTAAGTGGTAAGTCAATTTAATCCATTTTCTTGTAATATTGGTGTCTATGGAATCCTAGGAAGAAATACTATTTGAGTTATGTTGAAATTTAGAAAGTTATTAAATTTTTAGGTGTTGATTAAGTTGAATGAATGGAAGAATTATCGGTTTAATTGATAGAAATTCAAGTTAGAAGTGGGAGAAGGATTGAATTGTAAAGATAGATATAAGTTTTGTTATTGTAGGGAGTAAATTGTTTAAATTGTAGAATTGATGTTTTATATTGAATATTAAGAGTTGAAACTTGTTTAAAGTAGGTATAAAATGAAATTTATAAGGTTATTTGAAGAAAAAGAATGGTTATGGTGGTAGGACCTAATTGGAAATATAGTAAAAGTTACATGAAAATTAAAGAGTGTGTTATTAAATAACATATATTGATAATTTTAAATGTTAAATTTTATGTAGCCAACGTAACACCGAAAACGTCATCGAAAAGGGGAAAAGAGAAAGTGAACGAGGATATCGAATAAACCCGAGAATTTCGGTTTGTATTTTTATAAACTATGCTTAATGATTTAATACATTGTTATTTTTAATAGTTAAAATGTATAATGAATGATATGATGGAAATTGTTACTACTTCTGTATTGAAAAGAAATGATTTGAATTCCCTATTAATAGTGTCGGGCTAGTCGGATACAATTGGCATGCCATAGGATTGGAAGTGTTCATTGATATTCTGACTGTGTGTCGATAAGACACTATATATGTCTACTACTGTGACTATTCCGGATTCGTTCCGAAGAGGTACTTCGTATCTGATTATGACTGTTACTGTTATTGTTACCTTATGGTGTATTCTGGTTTCGGCCGATGAAACACTGTATATTATCCCCGGTGTGGGGGTTGGATCCATGTATCTGTTTAAGTCCGAGTGATGTTAATAGGGGTAAATGAAAGTATTGAAGACTGTCTGATATTGATTAAGTGATTGTGATTGATTTATGAATGTTTAAGTTATCGAAAGACATGAAATATAAATATATATGAATTGCTTAACTACAGGGAAGAGATGTAAAATGAATGTAAGGGATAAACTACTGTACTGAGCACTGAAAGATACTATTGTTACCGTATGATCTTATTGAATATGATTTTATTAATAAATGTTATTGTAATTTAAGGATAATTGAATGGTAATTTATAAAGTTCTTATTGTTAGAATTTATAGTTATGTTTTAAATGCATGTTAAGTATTGGTTTATAGAAATACCACTGAGTGTATACTCAGCGTACGGTTTGTTTTCCGTACGCAAGATTAGGTACGAAAAAAATTTGAGGACTCAGCATCCAAGCCAATCCCAAACTCAAAGTGGTGAAGTATCTTTCTTTTGGTAAATTGGCATGTACCTAGGCTGATAAGATTTTATTTTGTAAATGATAAGAATGAGTATGAAAGATGTTGAAACATGGTATGAAATATGCATATTTTGGAAGTTAAATTTACATGAGTTTGACTAGTATGATAATGTAGTATAATTTTGATATGAATTGTGGTACATAATCCTTAAGAGGTATTGAAGTGAATGAATGAATATTTGCTAAGTTTGAATGGCATAATGAATGATATTTGATTCAAGAACTACTAGTAAATGTTTGGGCATGATTTAGATGTATTTAGCATGTGAAAATAGCTTAAAAATGGTCAAAAATCATGTTTTCACACGGCCAAGTCACATGGGCGTGTGCTTAGGCCGTGTGGCTCTCTGTTTATGTCACACAGGCTATTCCCACGGTGGTGTGTGCAAGTCAGATCTACTTACAGCCTGGCCCCATGGGTTGGCCACACGGCCATGTCCTAGGCCACATGGGTGTGTGCTTCTATCTTCAAGGTAAAATTTCCAAAGTTGCCAGTTTAATCCCGAATTACTTCTAAAGCATATATTGGGCCCCGTAGACCCATATTAGGGACTTTATAGTGTAATTTGAGAAGTTTCAATTTGGAATACAAATTTATGACTCGATTTTGTATAAATGCTAGTGTATAAGTCCGGTAATGCCTCGTAACCTTATTTCGGTGACGGTTTGGAGTTAGGGGGTGTTACACAAACAATTTCGTCAATTGCCTAAACACATATCCTCATCAAGCATGTTACTCATGTAATTCACACAAATACCAAGAAACATGAATGAGCTCATCAATTTTCAATTTCCACATACATGTATTTATCACTTCAAGTATCTATGAACATGTATATATCATATCTTTATACTTCAAATATTTCTCATGGTAATTCATCTTGATTTCATTTCATCTCATATCAGAACTTTACCCTTTGAATCATTTAAAATATCGATGGATATAAGGGTAGTACATATGAAGTGTATGAATCTGAAATCCGTCAATTTATATTTGGGGATGCTCATTAGAGTACATAATCGGGAAGCTCTCTCTCGAGCCATATAACGGGAAGCTCATGTGAGCTATGTAACGGGACGCTTATCCGGGTTGTATAACAGTGTAATGACCTAATAGTTGGGTAATCGAAAAATATATTTTCGGGTCTCCATTTTCATAAAACAGAATCGTAAATATTTTTTAAAAAATATTTACGAAATTAGTTGTGTGGTTAATTAGGTTTTGGTTAGGTGAATCTGTTTAAATTAAGAGTAGTTATATATAACGACTAGATTGAATATAGGATAAAAGTTGAATTATAAAATAGAGAAAAAATGAATGGACTAAATTAGCAATTAGACCATAAGTGCCAAGTGTGTGGTAATAGTGAAATACATGTGAAATAATAATAAACATATATTAGTAATTATTATATATTTACTTATAATATAAATAAATGTTATTAAATTATATTATATATTATTATATTATATAATTAAAAGCATATAAAAGAAATAAATATAGAAAAGAGAGAATATTGAAACGAAACAGAGAAAGGAGGGAAAAAAAGAAAGGGAAACATTAGGGTTTCAAGGTTTGAAGTTTAATTGGTAAGTCAATTTAACCCCTTTTCTTGTAATTTTTGAGTTTAGAATCCTAGAACAAAATACTACTTGAATGATGTTGAAATTTTGAAAGTTGATGGATTTTAAATGTTGTTCATGTTGAATAAATTGAAGTATTATAGTTTCAATTGATAGAATTTCAAGTTAGAATTGAGAAAATGATTGAATTGTAAAATAAATTATAGGTTTTAAATTAATAGGGCTAAATTGAGAAAATTTTGAAATTAGGGCTTATAGTGAAATTTGAAAGTTGAAATTAGTCTAAAGTGGGATTTGAATGAAAATATGAAATTAGTTTTAAATAAAATAAAGTTAGTTTTGATTAATGGATTAAATTGAAATGTGAGCTAAGGTAAAAAAATAATAAAATAAAAAATGATGAAATTATCATACCGTACATGTTTATTTCTATTAAATAGTATAGGAAAGTTATTTGATTATTTTTAACATATAAATATTATATGTTTTATATGAAATTGAAGAGAAAGAAAAGAAATGAGAGGACCTAATTGAAGAAAAAGGAAAATAGAAGGCTAAGGAGTGAAGGAAGACATCATCTCAACCTTTTTATTATAAGTACTACAAGATTTTAAAATTACCTTTATTTAAATGCTTATATTGTAGTATGAAATTACTTAGAATAGAAATGTAAAATATATATTTAAATTTGTAAATAAAAATAATAAAAATAATTAGATTATGGAATTATGAAATTTGTAAAAAAAAAATGATAGATGGAGAATATGAGATGGTATATTGTTTGAACATTAAGTAATAATGTTGTGATAAAAGTATATATGTGAAAAAGTTGAGACATTTGTAAATTGTGAAATGGGGACTAAATCGTAATGATAGAGAAATGAGAAATCCTTTTCGAAATATTTATGTAAGATATTTAAATGTATGACATTCAACTTTAATGCCCAAGTAGATAGAATTTAGAACTATTAGGATATTAGTGGCATACTATTAAGGAACTTTAGCACGCTCTCTGATAATTAGCACGATAGTGCTATTTGATTATTAGCACATTAGTGCTCTTTGTTTAGCACATTCGTGCTCTCTATATAACACTTTAGTGCTCTCTGTTCATTAGTGCATAATAATGCACCTCTTTATTTGTTCCGTATATTTGGTGTGTTCTATAAAATCTACTTTGGGCTAAGAATATGAATTGTGAACAAAAGTGAATCATTAATATGTTAAGATAAGTTTGATAACTTACAAAAAGATAAGTTACATTTTATTAATATAAGGCATAGTTAAAGAAACTTAAATGTGTGTAAATATGTATTAATTGAATAAGTTTAAAATATTTTAATTATGATTTATTTACCTATTTATTCTTGTAGTGCTTACTAAGCCTTCATCAGCTTAACGCGTAGGTACAGTTAGACTCGAAGAGGTAGAGTCGGGTTAGGAGATATCTCATCTCATCACATCCTCAAGAGCTTCAAGAGTAGGTACCATATTTTGAATTAAAAAGGCATGTAGATAAGTAGATCAAATGTGTTTTAGGGTGTTAGGGACTAAAATGTAAACTCTTGAAATTCTATCTATTTTGGGTTACGTAAATTATTTTGGTATATATTATAAGTATGTTTGCAAATATGGCAGGTAAGTTAAAATACTATATATAAATGTTTAAATTAAACAGTATCTAGCCATAACCGTTTTGGTGCCAAATGTAATAGTCTTATGCCGGGTCTGTACGATTGGATCGAGTATAAGGGTGTTGCAAACGGGAAGCTCATAAGAGCCATAATCAGGAAGCTCACGCGAGCCTATAATGGGTAGCTTTGAAGAGCAATTAATCAGGAAGCTCCGGATAGCCATATATTGGGAACTTCAAGCGAGCCATATCAGGAAGCTCTAAAGAGCCATTAATCAGGAAGCTCGCAAAGAGCCTTTAATCGAGAAGCTCACGAAGAACCATATATCGGGACGCTCATAAGAGCTGTGATATGTCTACAACACATGCAAAATCACAACCAATCGGGATGCTCCGAAGAGCTATTAATAGGAAGCTCATAGGAAACATATATTGGGATGCTCATGAGAGCTAATAATGGGACGCTCTTTTGAGCTATGGTGTGTCTGCAACATATGCAGGACTTCAACCAATTCGGGAACCCTGTATCCATCGAATCTCATTTATCCAAATGAGACTTATTATTTATCGAGCATTATCGATCGGATATGTGATCAATTTCATACATATGACATTTATACAATTCACATATACAACATTAAATTCTAACATATAAATATACACAATTTAGTTATACGAACTTACCTCGACAATTGTTAGTGTATGCAAAATCTACTAATCCAACACTTTTTCTTTTCCTCGATCTAACTTTGTATTTGGTCTATCCGGATCTGTAGCACCCCAAACCCGGCCCAAAAGTTATGGCCGGATCCGGCATGCCACATCAAAAACGTTAAAAAAAATTTCCATTCTAAGTCCAGAAAATCGTACTTGATGTTCAAAAGATTAATTCATTAAGGGTTAAAGTGAATGGAAGTCGTGCACCGGTAGGAAATCGGAAAAGAGGTGGTGAGTCCATCGATCGCTTAAGTGCCAAGCTCCTTCGGATCCAATCCTAGACATGCATACCGCCATTGCCACACCTTAACGTCATGGATATTTCTAGGAAACCGATTTGATTAAGTCAATTTTAGGAAAATGATTAATTTTGGAAAATACTTTCATTCGGAAGCTTTGCTTGTTGTCGTGTTATTTTGAAATCAACTGTTGTTTTTGAAAACACGCCTAAAGCTATCCAATTTCAACAGTTAAAATAAGTATTACCTATCTTAGTAATACATATTAAAACCATAAAAATAATTAAGCGGCCTTATTACATTTAAAACCCAAAACTTCAAACATAAATAAAAGGATGTCCAGTTCACCGAAGAAAATCAAACTTTCAGCAATGTGGCCACTCAATTCCCTCACAACTCCAAGCCCACTATGGTTGGGGATTTCCTGCGTGGATGAAAATAAAAGGGGTGAGTTTGGGGAAACTCAGTGTGTAAGGAAAACCCATTCAAAGCCCAAGTCAGCTCAAGCCTATTGGGCCTAAGCCCATTCAGTAATAAAGTGGTAATTGGACCGAGCCCTTTTCAAATTACAATAAACCGAGCCTTAGCCCCTTATTCAGATAACAGTATGGCCTATAGGCCCATTTCAAAATACATGCAACATTAATAACATATGCAAGCCTATTTGGGGAGACTACTCAACCCACCAACCACTACACTCCACCCGTATCAGCCATACACTCCATGTGGAGATAGCTCAACCCACCCAAATTTAACACTCCACAGCTTGCAAAGATTGCCGCTCATTATCAATAAATTGAGACAAAGCCTCCAAGACGTGGACAAGCCACTTTCAAGATTTCCTCCGTCAATATCCCAATCCCATGCATCGATAATAACAACATGGCATGCAGAAATAAAACAGTCAAACATGCATTTAAGTCAATTTAACCTAGGGTATTTTAATTTATCTCCTAGGGGTAAAATGTAAATTTTCCACTTTTAAAGGTATTTCAGAATTTATCTATTTTAGGGTTTTCATGCATTTTCCTACTTTTCCCGTACTAACAGAATCATGTACCGAGGGTTCTTACCGAATTGGGCAGATTGGCCCATCATTCCAATTTTGGCCCATTAAGCCCCAAAATATCGAGGCACGAAATCATGCACTTTGCAGTCCAAACATTGCAGCTTACCAAAAAATTAATCGATTTACCTCACGAGCATTCACACACTCAAATCTACAAAATACCGGTTTTCGCATTTGATTTTCGACTTTTGCCGATCCGACTAAGAAAGAGGTGTTAGTTACACACTGCTTTGCGACGATATCTTGACGAGATCCACACACGAACCGCCTACAATTGGATTACTAACACATTAATCTAACTATTCAAATACGAACTACGTATTAACCCCTTACAATATTCGACCAACCACACCTACAGATCATAGTAAGCTTATAAGAAATCAATAAGCAACTCATTAACAAATTTTTGTCAATGTTTACCACATAATCATAATTTCACTGCAAGCTGTCTTCCTGAGCAATAGTCACTAAATTATTTATAACTGGAGCTATGAAACTCCAAATCAAGTTCCGTTAATTTTACCTGAAAATAGACTCATATATCTTCTATCCATAAAATTTTCAGAATTTTTGGTATGGCCAATCAATACCAGATTTTTCTTAAAGTTTCCCATGTTTCACTGTTTGACTAATCTGACCACTCTGCATTACGAATCAAATTTCTCATTGTACAGAATTCAAAATATGTTCTCATTTATTCCATTTGAAACTAGACTCATTAAGCTTTAATTACATAATTTATGTAGCTTCTAACTCATCTCCCACAATTTATGGTGATTTTCCAAAGTCACGTTACTGCTGCTGTCCCAAGCAGATTTATTACCAAATCACTCTTTCACACCTAATTTGCATGCTTGTTATTTAAACATGTATATCACCAATCAATCATCACATATCTATGATTTTACTTAAGTATAATCTCCATTTCATCATTTTAAAGCACAACATGTTAGCTGATTTTTCCCTTTAACATCTAAGGCACATGCATGCTCATTTGTTTGGCTCAACTTCACCTATCTTCCATTTTTCATCAAAAGAACATGAAACAACAACCATTTCCTTCATTTTAATTGATGACCAAATGCTCACAACACAACCAAAAACCAAAATATGCTTCAAGAGTTAAGGTAGAATCAAGAAGAACTCATGAACATCAAGATAAAAGCAAACTACCATGAACTTACCTTCAATTTTCTTCCCCAAGCGACCGAACATTCAAGAGCTTTCTCCTCTCCTTTCTCTTCTCTAACTTTAGGCTATGATGAACAAAGATGGACAAAACTTTGTTCTTTTCACCCCTTTTTCTTTTAATAAAATTTCATATTTCATCCATTTAATTCTTTAATACAAAAGACATGAAATGCCCATCATGGAACATTTACCTAAACCATTATCATGGAACATTTACCTAACCCATTATCATAGAATATTTACCTAATCCATTATCATGGAACATTTACCTAACCCATTATCAATTTGTACTATGAATTATGGATATCAAGTGCTCATATTGTCTACAACAACATGATGGCTAGCCACTTCATGTAAAATTGGAGGTTTGTCATGCAAATCCTCCTATTTTGCACTCCTATTTATTTGGCCACGTCAATTTAGCCTATAGCATTTTCAAACATTTTCACATAGGTCCTATTTCATAATTTCACTCACAAATGACAAAATCAAAGCATGAAATTTTGCCAACATTCACAGAATTCCCGAAAATTGGGGCGTTACAGGATCTATATGAACGAATTTAACATTAATTTAATAAAATTCATACTTAATTCAATCCAATTCACATCTTAGGAAAAATTACCATTTTGCCCCTAACTTTTAATTAATTCCAATTTCGTCTCTAGGCTCGGAAAACGAAATTCATGCAATTTAACCCTTATTCCAAGCCTAGCCAATTTTTACATGTAACATTAACAGCCCATGTATTTCATAAAATTCAAAATTTTTCCATGAATTTTACATTTTTACAATTTAGTCCCTAAATCACAATTTCATAAAAATTCACTTTACAAAAGTTTTTTATCTATCAATAACTTTGAAATTTCTTCCACAAATTTCATAATTTATGGATATTCATCCATGGAAAAACTTTAATACTTTGATAACTTTGCAAATTAATCCTCGAGATAGCTAAATTAAGCTATTATAATCTCGGAAACATAAAAATTACTAAAAACGGGACAAGATTACTTACCCAACTAAGCCAAGTAAGCTTGCTTGAGTTCTCTTCTCTTAGCTAGGGTTTCCATGTATTTAATTTTGGGAAAGATGATATAAATGATGATATTTTCTTTTGTTTTATTATTTATCATCTTTCTAATTTTTTCATTTTCTTTATTTAATTTTCCATGGATGAATCATTATACCTATCTACTAACTCCTCTTAATGGTCTATTTGCCATATAAGGACCTCTAATTTTGAATTACATAGCTATTTGATACTTATAACTACTAGAACTCAACTTTTGCATTTCATGCAAATTGGTCCTTTTATCAATTAAACATGTAATCGGTAAAATTTTCCTAACGAAATTTTCATACGATATTTCTATCATAATCCAGACCATAAATAATATTAAAATAATTTTTTTTAGACTCGGATTTGTGGTCCCAAAACTACTGTTCCAATTTCACTAAAAACAGGCTGTTACACAAATGTTCCAAGAGGCGGGATAACTCAGTAGAGAGAAGTAGGGAATTAGTTGAGGCATCAAGACCATTTTAAGACAAGTTAAACCAGTGCATTCCGAGGACACAATGAGGGTATTGCAAGAATGGGTAGGGGAGAATGTCACGGGCTACAGATCAAAGTTTGTGACCATTGCATACAGAATGTCCCATAGAGAACAACTTATTAAATGGGGCTCATTTGACCCATATGAATTGGCCCGACTTGTGGAACCCAAGAAGGAGCCTGTCTACTTGAAGCTTTGGTGGCCTAGTGAAACACTCCAATAAAATTAGAGTTACTAGGGTAATAGTGTAAATCCTAAAGGGATAAGATTGTATAGAATTTAAATCCCTTAATATTATTAATTGTAGATAGGCTCTAATCTCGACCATTAATGTAACTCAATTTGTACAGTTGGTTTTGGGGGGCTCAACTATAAATAGAGGTCTTTCCCTTATTTGTATTCACTCAGTTGTAATCATTCATAATACTTGAATACTATTGAGAACATTTACTCAAACACTTGGTGTATACTATTTTTCTGTGGCTTTCTCTGTTCGTTCATAGCTTATTCATTTTCAAAGTTTGCTTTCGTTTTGCTCAATGCCTTAAAGAATTTCTACAATAATTCTTCTTTTACAAGAATAAGTTGACTTAGGCAGGATTTAAACCCAAAAAATTGCCTAAAGCTGCTCGATTTATCAAACTAAATAACTAGCTCCGTAACATTAATAGGTGCTGCTGTAGTCTCGATTTCAGTGAAATGTTTTTATTTTGTTTCATTAGATGCATTAGCTTCATTTACCTAACGTCTTTATTGTTGGAAATTGACCATCCATGCTGCTGTTTTGTTTTTGTTGAGTGCATACAGCTTGTATGCATGCTGCATGCTGCAGCAACATGTTGTCTGTTGTAGTTGCAATTTAGTTTAGTTTGGTTAAAAATGAACTAGTTGTTGATGTTTTTGATAGGTTTAGGTGATGATTGAGCTGATAATTCAGCTTATTGATGTGTACAAGTAATGCTTAGCAAGTCCCTAGGCTACTAAGTGGGAGTAGGTAGTATTTGGTAATGTGTTTTCTCTATAAATGTATTATTTTTCTTAATGAAAAATTGAGCTAAATGAGCTGAAGCCATAGCTCCCTTGCTGCACATTTGTGAGCAAGTAAAAATACGCTTTGTTCATCTCGTATTTCTTCCTCTTTCTGCTCTTCCCTAAAAATCCCAACAATAGATAAAAGCTTGAACTTCAAGCATTTTTCCTTCATATTTTACCCGGGTATAATACGTTGCTGCTGGTATTCTGTTTGAAATTCTTACTTTACCCGGTTCAAGTGTGTTGAAACTCCAACAATTGGTATCAGAGCCTTAGTCTTAAGGGCCATTGATGTTTGCTTCCGCTGCTTGTTAAAAAAAAAGTTGTCAAAGCATGTCATCAAGGACTGCTTGAAAAGAAGACAACATCAGCTCAACCTTAAAAGACTCCCAAACAAGCTTGAATAAGCTGAAGGAGGAGTTTTAAAGGAAAAAATGTGAGCTTTCCAATGTGCAAGCTGCAAGCTCAGCAAAAATGTGCAAGTTGCAAGCTCAGCAAGATGTCAAAGCTGCAAGCTTAGCGAGAAGTGATAGTTGCGAGCCTATTGAAGACACCTGCTGAAGACAGTATGCAAAGATGCGAATCTATCAAAGGTGCGAGCTTAACAACATGTGGAAGCAAGAAGAAGCAGGACTGTAATTAGCAAGGGAACAAGGCAAGATGTGTTTGAATGGTGATACCAACCAAGGCTGTGAAGGAGGAGAAGACTCCATTTGATGAGCAAATGTTTGGCACAAAAGACTGGGATAGTCAAGTGTGCAAGTCAGATTTGCTATGAAGGAGGAGAAGACTCCATTTGATCAACGAATATTTAGGCACAAAAGATGGGATTGTCAAGTGTGTGAGTGAGATTCATTGATAATGAGGCCAAGGTTGAAGATAAGTTGAGAATGAAGTTCTTGTGCGTGGTCGACTTGAAAGAAAGCATCTAAGGACCGCCAAGTTCAAAAACTTGATGAATGAATGACATTTGCAGATGGAGTCCAAGCGGAGTGTTGGAAATTGGCCATCCGTATATCTTGTTATGTTTTTGTTGAATGCATACGGCTTGTATGCATGTTGCATGTTGCAGCAACATGTTGTCTGTTGTAGTTGCAATTTAGTTTAGTTTGGTTAAAATGAACTAGTTGTTGATGTTTTGATAGGTTTAGGTGATGATTGAGCTGATAATTCACTTATTGATGTGTACAAGTAATGCTTAGCAAGTCCCTAGGCTACTAAGTGGGAGTAGGTAGTATTTGGTAATGTGTTTTCTCTATAAATGTATTATTTTCTTAATAAAAATTGAGCTAAATGAGTGAAGCCATAGCTCCCTTGTCGCACATTTGTGAGCAAGTAAAAATCTTGCCTTATTCTCATCTCTGTATTTCTTCCTCTGCTCTGCTCTTCCCTAAAAAATCCCCAACAATAGATAAAAGCTTGAACTTCAAGCATTTTTCCTTCATATTTTACCCGGGTATAATACGTTGCTGCTGGTATTGTTTGAAATTCTTACTTTACCCGGTTAAAGTGTGTTGAAACTCTAACATTTATGCATGTAGTTGCAGCATTTATTATTTATTTATATAAGCTCCGTCCGATTTGAGTGTGTCTATCATATATGAATAGAGGAGGTTTAGTATAAAGGACGTGAAAAGGCAGATGGCAGATGGCAGATGGCGGAGGTGTAGAGCGTAGGTTGAAAGCCAAAGGAACTAGTCCAGCCAGCCAGCCAACCAACTGAAACCCATAGTGGCTTGCTGCCAACTCACTCCACCTATAAAATTTCGCTTCATTTGCTGAGCAATTCCTATCCTAATCCGCGTAATATCAGCGTGTCATTTAAATAATAAAAGTCAATCCCTATAATGATTTTATTGCCATTTTGAGTGTTTGTGATCAACTCCTTAACATGGAAGGCATCAGCCTTTCATACCCATTTTTACCATATCCATATTTATATATCAATTAAGGTTTACACCAAAAAATCTTAACGCCAGAGTTTATGGAATTTTCTTCAAACCAAAGAATAATTTACAAATTATATGTTAAATATCCATATAGGAAACTATATTTTTTAATTCCTTTTCCTATTTTATTCATTTCTTTATTACACTCCATCTGTTAATAACTCATTTCACAAACTTTATCTAAGCCACTATTTTAGAGGAATCAGAATTGCAATTTTTTAACGATTAACTTATAATTTTAAAGCAATTTTACTATTTTAGGACCTCAGTTTCCAATGCTGCCTTTTACAAGATGTACTCTCAATATACATAATACCATTCTTTCTTTCTTTCCTTTAATTAGATGAGCATGAAATGAAAAATTGACAACCACATATGGCTGGAGGCCCTCTACCTCTACCATTGACTAATTGAAGATATATTAATTATTTGCTTAAAATATGCTGTATTTCGTCTAAGTTTGAGATTTAGTAATCAAGTTTTCTTTTTTTTTTATTTAGAAATTTTAGTCTAATAAGTAATATTATCAGTATTTTCTGTTAAAATTTATCAATTTTACACATTAATTAAATTATTTTCATATAATGTGATATATGATTAACAAAAATAAATATATTAAATTAATAAATTTTAATAAAAACTATCATCAACAATAATAGTTTAACTAAGATTTTTAAATCAAACAAAAAATAAAAATTTTAATTTTTAAGTATAAGGATTAAATCTGAATTTTTTAAAATATAAAAACTAATAGCATATTTTAAAAGAAATGAGAAATTGGAATTTTCTTATTTTTCCGTGATTATTATGGCATTAAAAGGTGATAGAATGTAGAATGTTGATCATTTCCAGGTGGGGATAATTACGAAGTTAGAATCACTTTCCATAACGTTCATTCTTCATCAAAAGGTTAAAAAACTAATGCATCACTTTATTAAAGATTTTGGGGTTCATCAATGTTACATTTAAAAGAAGAGGTAAAGAACAAGCTTTTACTCTATCAAACCCAACAGTCAATCTCACAAACCACCACGAAACAAAGCTCAAAGATAGAGACAGACAGACAGACAGCTATAAAAACTTGTAGGCTGTAGCTCAACGGTTAAATCTGTACCCACAACCCAAATCTCTCTCCATTTCTACTAATCGAAATAGATATAAATTTGAGTTTGATCCCAGTTTCCATTGAAAAAGAAAACCCCACAGAAGAAAAAAAGGTACAAATTTTATTCATTAAACTTGAAAAAGAACCAAGTTTTTGTATTGGAGGATGGCAAGTGGGGATCTAGAGCGAGGAGGAAGGAATGGGAAGAACAGAGCAAATAGCTATCACCAATCATCATCTCCTTTCTATGTAGAAAACACTGAAAAGCAATGGACTTCATGGCTTGTTCCAATGTTCGTGGTGGCTAATGTTGCTGTTTTTTTTGTGGTGATGTATATCAATGATTGCCCTAACAACAATCTGGGATTTGAAGGCAGCTGCGTGGCTAAGTTCCTTGGCAAGCTTTCTTTTCAGCCTTTGAAAGAAAATCCTCTCTTTGGTCCTTCTTCTCATACGTAAGCCGCATCTACTCCCAATCTCTAAATCTGATGGTTTTAAACCCGCTTCGAATTGGGTTAGAATGGAACTTGAGGCTCCTTGGATTTTTATATGATGTGTATCTTTCCTGTTCTTTTTCAGTCTATAGCAAGATTTTAATTAGGTCATGCCATTGGCAATAATTGTAGCTCTTTCTAACTTTCTAATTTTTGTTCTTATTCAGATTGGACAAATTGGGAGCACTAAATTGGAGCAAGGTAGCGCATGGCAAGCAAGGATGGAGGCTCATCACTTGCATCTGGCTACATGCTGGCGTTATTCATCTGCTTGCTAACATGTTGAGCTTGGTCTTCATTGGAATTCGCCTTGAACAGCAATTTGGATTCCGTATTCTATCTGTCCTTTTCTTAGTGCTTGATTAATGATCATTTGATTCATTACTTGCTGAATGAAGAATTTGATCATCTTGCTGTTATAGCTTATATATGTGTTTTTCCCCTGACAGTGCGTATTGGGCTTATCTATCTATTGTCCGGCTTTGGAGGGAGTATACTATCATCTCTTTTCATTCAGGATAATATTTCTGTTGGTGCATCTGGTGCTTTATTCGGCCTTCTGGGAGCAATGTTATCGGAGCTTCTGACTAACTGGACTATCTACACAAATAAGGTATGTCATCTGCCCTTTGTATATATACGCTTTGAAAGCAAAAATGTTTACATGTTGCATTCTATTGGAAAATAGTAATTGCTTTGATGTTTGTTGCATAATTGTTAATTGTGAGTTTGTTGACGTATGTGTGTAGGCTGCTGCTCTGATCACACTTGTGGTCATTATTGCCATTAACTTAGCAGTAGGGATTCTTCCTCACGTCGATAACTTTGCACATATCGGTGGCTTCTTGACCGGCTTTCTCCTTGGGTTTGTTTTGCTGCTTCGTCCCCAATTCGGGTGGGTTCAACGTCAGCATGTTCCTGCTGGTGCACCTGTTAAATCTAAGCACAGGGCATACCAATATGTTTTCTGGGTGATTGCAGTGGTCTTGGTCATAGTTGGGTAAGTATCTAAATCCTGCATTTTAATTTAGCTTTCGTCCTTCTGTTGACTGGAAAGATTGATATGTTGTATAATTTATGGATGGAATGCAGATTCACAGTCGGATTGGTGATGCTGTTTAGAGGAGAAAATGGAAATGACCATTGCAGCTGGTGCCATTACATGAGCTGTGTTCCTACATCAAGTTGGCACTGTGGAAAATAATAATGAAACCATTACCATTACTACTATTAACCCCCGTCTTCATCTTGTCTCACTCAATTCTTTCACTATTTTTATTCGTTTATTAATTTCTTCCGGTTGATATTTGTCTATGTATATGCTTAGAGATTATATTTGAATATTAGTAAATTCGTTGTTCTTATATGGATGCAATTGTATACATCATTTATGTTGTCATTGAATGCAGGTTTACTTAGAAAGTAGAGATAAATCTTTGACGTATTTTCAGACCCTTTTTTCTTCCAAAGTCACCTATAGAAATGGCACTGCTCTGCTCTGATCCACCTATAGAGAAATACATTGGCACTGACTGATTGGAATCTTATATCAAGGTGATAGGACATTGACCCCCTTCTCTGCTCCCTGATAAACACATTTTAATGAAATTTGTACTGTTTTTTTTTTTTTTGACTTTTCACTGCCCTGACTGAGACTTTGGGTCACCTCGTTGCCCCCTGATTCTTCAGTACATAAACCTTTTCTAGCCTGAGCCAGTAAAACTCTTGGCTGCTTCGTAAATTCCATAGGTTTTTCTTTTAACCTGCATGCCAAAACCTACCCACTAGACTGGATACCACCAAAAGTCGGGATTATTTTCTAAAGTTTGCCAATAAAGATTGCCAAATGTAGTTTACATGCCTTTAGAATTCTGCCAGCATGCAAAACTTATATAAAGGGTCACAAGCAGGAATGAATAACTTTAATCACATCTACAAAAGAAGGATTAAAGAAATGGGACAAAGGGACAATTATGACTAAACCCTATTTCATCTTTGTTTTTCATAAGGTTACTCCTTGTAAAGCACATTTTGAATACATGATCTTTGAAACTTGATTGGAAGTCACATGCACTAAAACACAATGAGAGAGTTAGGTCAAGAGTCATCAACATAAGTCCTACCTACGCATGAAAACATGAACATAAAGCAAAAGGGAACACAGCAAACCCTTATTTAGTAATATCTATATCCAACAGGCATTCCTAGCCTGTCCAAACGACCTGAACCTGGATAAGCCTTGTTTGCAAAGTTTGCGTGCAAGGCAGACTTCAGTGTACCTGATTTCAATTCTCCGAAGCCGTGAATGGAATACCTCTTTATCGAACTGGATCTGTCATGCTGGGGTCTTTGTTTTGGAGCACTCAGAGACCTTACCTTAGCCCTTGAAGATTCAGTGAAAGCCATGTAATTTGGGTGGTCCGAGTAACCGCTTAAATAGCTTCTTGACCCATCACTCTTGGCAGGAGTAAAGGGGCTTCTCATAGAACTACCCCCTTTTGATGATGCCGAATGGAAATCTGGACTATTATCAGCAGTACAGAAAGGACTTTCCTCGACCTCATGAGGGAACTTCAATAAATTTAAGGACTGAACTTCAGACAAAGGAGTAGGAGCTGTTTGATGTGAGTCTCTAGAATTTGTGAAGCTACAACCATATAGATCAGAATTCAATGCAAGGTGTGTAGAGTGAAACAGGTTTCGGCGTTTGGAGGTGAAACGGGGTTTCCCAATATCAACCTCAAGAATTTTGTCATTCTTTTCATCATCCGTATGACCAATTCTTGTCGAATGCCCTCGTTGATCCCATGATTGATCATCAATCCAGTGGTCGGACGTATACCAACCTGGGTGCATTTGCTCATAATTATCACGAGTCCTTCCACTCAACCTTGAGCCATTTCTCTGAAATTGTTGGAATAAGTTAGTTAAGCATGCATAGTCAATGACAAATAAGTAAATAGTACTACAAAGTTTCCTTAAAGAAACTCCGAACTTATATTATCCGATTATTTATTTATTAAATACTCATGTTCGAAATCTGTATCCTACATATTCAGACTTAAGTAAAAAAAATATCGTACTCCAAATCTACAGAAAACTTCAAAAGGATTGAATTTGCGTTTGTTAGACACAACCGTACCCAACACTCACCTAAGTCCAACAACAGAGCTTCAAATAGATATGAAAAGCATACCTTCAGCATTGATGATTGTTCGTATTTTGTACTCTTCGGTTGAACGGCATGTTCAAAATTTTCAGGGGTTGGTGGACCCTGTACATTAATAGAGAGATTCCAGAGTCACCAACAATTACAAAATACACAAAAGTTTATATCAATCTAATAAGCACAAGGAGAAATCTATGTAACAAATCCAACCATCTCAATCCCAAAAAATGAAAAGAGGGAAGAACTATTCTGACTTACTGGATGGAGGTAGTGAGAAGATTTGCTGCTTATTCGTGAAGATTCGGAAATTTGGGCCCGCCCGGCACGAGCACGTGCTTGTGTTTGCAAGAATACTTGCATCCGTCTTAGCCATTCTGCAGTTTTCTTCCTTTCAATATGGCCTCTAACCAATGCCTGAAGCTTCACCAATCCTTTTAGTGCTCTCAAAGCCCTTCTTGCCTTTAAAAGGTTAACATCAGGAAAATTTAAAAAAGTATAATCAAGCAAGCAAACAAGGTCATTTGAACAAAAAACATTAAAGGGTCATTATTCATTATAATCACTTCACCAACATATCAAACTATTGGGTAAAAATCCTCCATTAATGACTTTAAGAGCAAGAAACCTAACAACTAAAAGCAACAAGCAAACTATATGCTTAGGAATAAAGGGCAATCACAAATGGCCAACTAAGGTCACAACGCAACAGGACCACATTGAAGCATTTATGATTAAAGTAAGGAAATTCTAAAATCTGGTGCCGTGGCAGATGCAGAAAACAAGTACTAGAAGCATGAAAAATTTAAAGATAACAGGCTCCAGTAGCCAGGGAGATGATAGATAGTCACAGTAATATATTAATAGTACTATAGCATGAAAAAATTTAAAGATCTGACAAAAGTATAAAAAGGGAAAAAGATTTCACACTAGCCGCCCCCTACCACCCCACACGAAAAGCCTTTTATATAATCTCCCAAACAAAAAGGTCATGGAAATACACTTAAGGAAACACATACTTTTTTCCACTGGATTGGACCCACCCTTTTCAGTGATCAGAAAATTTGCCATTTACCCAGAAGATTTCAACCCAAAAATTATAGAAAATCTTGGACCCAGGTCATCCATTTTCCCAGAAAAGTTCCATTGCATTCAAAGTCTTCTGATCAGAAAATGCTGACAATTGGTTGATTCTTAATTGGGTAAGCTATATAATTGTTGTTATTGACCCTTAGCAAAAGGGTTGTTGCCTTGTTGGGTACCCTTTTAAGCTTTCAATAATTAGACAGCAATAATCCAGGTTTAATTAACTAAAACCCAAAATTAGATAATTTTATTTAACTCACTGTAAAACGAAAGATTACCTACATAGACCAACAATACAGTAGCTGGAAGAAAGAGGACGAACTAGAAAACGACATCATTTTGAGTAATAGGAACAAAACAGTTTCCACTAAGGCTTTGCTTTCTTCTACAGTTTCGTGCTTTCGTTCTGGAAAATATAAATATGGATTTTTTTTTTCTTTTATGGAAAAACGAGTTCAATGCCTTGGAATCGGAAGAGTCGGTGACTCAAATGTGCACGAGCGACACGTTTCTCGCATTCAACATGATCTTATTCGTTAATCCCGGAAATTTTCATCAAAATCATGATAAAGGGATAAGTAAGCTGAAAGTAAGAATAATCAATAAATAAGAACAAACCAGGTATCCACGAAATGTAGATTGTATCTTGACCGCAGCTAATTCCTTGCCTGCCCAGTAGCTGTTGCTAACGTGAGCCACCGGATCACGCGCGCACCTACCACTGCTTCCGGTGAGCCTAACCACCACAGCGGCAGCTTGAGCAGCCGCAACGGCTGCTTCGGCAACGGCGGCAGTAGCGGCAGCCACAGCAATGGCATGGTCGTTATTATCATCCACTGCATCATACCCACTATTCGCGTCAACAACAGAAACAGAATCTTCGAGTGGTTGCTGAAGACCGCGTAGGGACGACGTTGCAGTGGAGACGGCGGAGGAGTCCTTCTCGCGGTAGGATTTAACGAAACTCCAACGACGTTTGGAAGAAGGTGGTTGTTTGTGGGAGTCTCTTCTTTTGAGACCGAGGATACTGCGGAACCACTTGGAGGCTTTGTCCATTTTGGTTTACAGTTTTGTTCTTTTACACTAAGTTTAATGCAGAAAACAAAATGGAAAGAAGAAAGAAGAAAGGGGTGTTGGCAGTGAGAAGGAATGGTTTTGGATTATATGAAATTCTAATTTTAGTTTTACAAAATTGGACGTGATTATTAAGTTGATTACGTAGAGGGTTCTAATATGTATTTGTTGAATACAATTTCCGTTTTATAGTTTTACTCGGTCATTCTTATTTAACGACGAGTCTTGGGCCTTGAAAACTTCATTTCATCTTTTTATTACCATTTTCATTTTCATTTTCATTTTTAACTTTTTTTATTAATCTCATAATATTAAATTAAAAAATAAATTAATCCCTTGAAAAATGTTATTTGAGGATTGCATTTTGCCTAAAGCAATTCTTTAAAACAAAAATGTTAATTGAGGATTACATTTTATTTTTATTTAAAAATAGGTAAATTAATTTGTCTCTTAAAAATTTATTAATTTTTATTGTTAAAAATTAGTATTTTATGTCAGCATAAAATAACGCATATAACATATATTTCATCAATAATGTTATTGTAATAAATTTTAACAAGAAAAAATTAATTTATTCTTTAATTTAAAATACAATGATTGATTTAAATAAAAAAAATGTCCTAATTCTTTTATCCAATATTGGAGTTTGTTGTTTAAGGGCACAAAAGAAAAAGAGAGTAAAGAGTTGAGATAAAGGAAAGGACTTTTTATTTTGGAGTAGACGTGTGTACTTATATGGAGTTCTAAGGCTGTTGCACTAGTTTCTTTTCGGGTAAATACATAATTACTTCATTTCATTTATTTATTTTATTAAATCAAATCACGATTGTATAAGTTAAATTATGATTATCCTCCTCCTATCAGGTTTAAATTTAAGATTTATTATTTATATTTTAATTATATAATTTAATTTATGTACTTTTAGTTAGTCATAATAACCAATACCTATTAACTTACTAAGGCCAATTTTTAATTAAAAATATTCGTTCCAGCTTATATATATTTTAAATTCATTACATCATTTTAATTATAATAGTTAAAACTAATGTGATTATAAAAATAGAGAATTAAATTATATTAAATAAAAAAATTAAATCTCAAACACGAGTATAGTAATATAGAATTTGATTGTTACCTGAAGAAAGAAAAATTAAAATTGGAGCCGTTTTTAGATATGGAGTATAGATTAGTTTTGTTTAGATAAGCTTAGGTATTGGGCTTATATCTCTATTACTGGCGCAGTTAAAAATGCTTTTAAAAAGTGAGTTTTGTTAATTTCAATTTTAAGTTAAAATTGTGATAAAAAAATTAAAATGTCTTTTAATATAATGAGGTTTAATTAATTTAATATAATTGAAATATGAATATAAAATTTAAATACAATTTAAGTCATTAATATAAATTATATATAAAATATTTCAAAAAATAAATACAATGATAAATTATATTAATATAATAGTACATAAAATATGATATTTTAATAATTTCACTTCAAAGAGTCAGCCTCTAAATTTTAAGTTTTGCATTTTGGTGAAAAATCACTTTTGATAGCACTTTGAATTCCAAAAGCTTGTACCTTGAAAAATTGCTTTTAGCATTCCAACAACAATGAAAATTTGTTCCAGGCTTTTTAGAGCCAGCTACAACTAGCTTTGTTAGTACTTTGATAGAACAATTGTCCTTTTTTAGGTAATGTTGTTTGGATTAATTAGATTAAGGTACCGGTTTAAAGAAAATTTTTTAACAATTTTTTAATTGAATTGATTGGACAAAATTAAAAAACCATTGATTTTATGTATGAAGTAGCTTATAATTTATAAAGCAGCTTAGTAAATTCTTGGTCTATGGAAGAATGTTGGGGGAGTTTTGAACTAATGCATTGGTTGGACACGTATGAATGTACTTGACCAATATTTGTTGGAGGAATTGAGGATGTTTTGTATATGCGAGTTTGATATTAATAGTTGTATCTTTTAAGTGAATTTTGGTCAACTAGGCTTTGGACTAAAAGCATATCTATAGAAGCCAATGTAATGAGTATAATTATATCATCTAAGGATTTTTGTGTTGGAAGCGTTTGTTTTAGAAGGCAATTTAATTAGCATAGCTGATAATTGTATCTTCTGAGGGATTTTCACTTAACCATGCATTGTGCTAAGAGCATTTCTGCAAAAGCCAATTTAATTGACATAATTGTATCTCTTAAAATTTGTGGCTTTATTAGGTTTTGTGGTTGGGAGCTTTTCTGTGGAGGCCAAATTGTTGGCATATAATTATAACCCCAAAAGGATTTGTGCTTTACCAAACTTTGTCGGTGCAGTTGTATCCCCTAAACAAATTTTACTCTACTAATTAAGAATTGTAGTCGGGAGTTTTTGTGTGTAAGCCAATTTTATTATATCCCTTGAAGGATTTTTTTTGGTTCTACCAGGCTTTGTAACTCACAACGTTTCTGTGGAAGCCAGTTTGTTGGTGGCTAGGATCTTTAATGTGGAAACTAAATTGTTGGAATCGTTGTCTCATTCCGAGGATTTTTGTGTTAAACCAATTTCTTTTGTTGCTATGGAGGAGAAGTTGGGGAGTAGGATTTTGTTGGCATGGAGTAAAAGTTGGGGTAACACGAAATAGATGTTTGGCAGCTCGCTTCCCACATACATTCTCTTACGGGCTGTATTGGAGAGTGTTTTGCTTGGACCGCATTGTGAGCTGAAACCTCCTATAGAGCAAACGTGAGGTAGTGGTACTTTCTCCAATGGAGTAAAGAGTTGAGATGATGGTGAGAATTTCCTTATCTTGTAGTAATTTAAGTTTTGTTAATTCTATAAAAGAAACAATACCAGACTATCTAAGAAAAATAGTGAGAATAAATTCGTTTCAAGCAAGGTTTGTCTACAAAGACTTGTTTATTTGAAGAAGCAAACTAGCGACTGGCAAGGCATTGTCTATTTTTGACCTTTTCTTCTCTTTTACCTTTTTTCTTTCTCTTTTTCTCTAAAATTCTTTTTCACTCTTCCACTGTTGTCTGCCTTAAAGGGAAGGAAGGCTATAAATGTGACTCAAACTCGAATTCTTAACATTTTAACACAACAATCTTTTTCAACATAGTGTATGTTTCATTAGTAAAAGGGAACACATACTTAAATTTACTAAAAGAACATGTATTTTTAAATTTCTTTTAAGTAATTTGGATGGATGTGAATCATGGTAGTGATTATCATTTTGGTATCTATCGTATTGATTGGTATGTATTAATCCGATTTTAAATCAATATCAAGTAGTCCATATTTCGTTCTTGTCAAAATTTTGATGCATTTTATCTATTTCAGTATTTTTTAACCCATTTCAATTTAAATGAATACCAATTTTTACCAATGTATACCACTATCGAGCCAATTGATATAAAATTTTGATATTTTAAATTAACTATTAAATTTTTATTTTAATTATTTTAATTTTTCTATAATTACACTTATGATTATTAGTTATTAAATTTAATTATTCAACCTAATTAATAATTTTTGAACCCTTAATTAATTATTTTTAAACTTATATTTACATATAAATATATTTATATAGATGCAATTAAGATATATTTATATACAGTATATAATTTATATTTTTACTAAAATAATATATATTTATTAATAAACTGAAAACTATACTATAAATATATATATGTAAAAATATTTAAATGTATATATAATTTACCAATAAATTAAAAATTAAACTATATTTGTGGAAAATATTTAAAAAATATCAAAAAATTTAAAACTGTACAATGAAACATGCCAGTATCTATCAGTACCAAGATAAAAACAGTACGTCCACCGATATGATACTGACTACCATAATGTGAATAGACACTAGAGGTGTGCATGGCCCGGCCCGAAGACCCGCCCGAAATGTCGGAGGGTCTGGGCAAAAATATAGGCCCGAAAAATGGGCTTGGCCTCGGGTAAGGCATTTTTGGCCCGGGTCTGGCCCGAATTCACTACATAACAAAAAATCTTTTTTAATATTATTTTCTTATTGTTTTCTCCCTATTTTGCTACTATTTTACTACTATGTTGCTAATATTTTGTTGTTATTGTTTGGACATTGTATAAAACTTATTTTATTGTTAATTTTTTTATTATTTTAAAGACATTTGTTAATTTTGTTATTATTTTAGAAACATTTACTTGTTAAGTTGTATCTATTTTAGTGTTATTTAAGTATACATATTTTTTAAAATTTATTTTCAATTTGTTGAGAAATATTTATTTGATGTTTTAGTATTTTTGATGGTTTACATATTTTTAAAATTATATAAAAATAATATAAAATTAATATGGCAGGCCGAGTCGGGCCCGGGTTTTAACATTTTTATTCGGGTCGGATTTGGGTAAAAATTTAAGCCCCTTTTCGGGCCGGGCTATAGCCTAACAAACGAGCCTAAATTTTTAGTTGGGCCCACCCCAACTTAGCCTGGCCCGACCCATGCACACCTCTAATAGACACTATTTGATTTTGAAAAAAAAAAAAAGAAGAAGGGGAATGAAGCAACATTTAGTCCCTAAACTTAATAAAAAAATTTTAACCTAATCATTGAACTTTTTTATATTTATATTGGTAATCAAATTTGGATTCCGTCAAACAATTTAATTTATTTTTGCTACACTATTAATAGGTGATGACACTATATCATCACCTATTTTATTAAGAAACTATAAAAGAAAGTTTATTTGTAATATCGACTTAAGGTGTGTTTGATAAATTGAAAATTTACTACTAAATTTTATAAATGTTAAATTTATATTATAATTTTTTGGAAATTAGTAAATATAAATATCAAATATAATTATGTTGTTTGATAAAAGTAAATATTAATTTTAAAAGATTATTTGTATTTGTATTTTAATATTATATAATAATTTATATTATTTTATATAATTTTGTATGAAAGATAAATATGTTAATTTGAATATTTCTTTTTTAAAAGATAATTTATTTTAATTTTTAATAAGATAAGTCGTAAAAAAATTTTGTTGAAAATTTTATATTAACACATTAAAATATTAAATGAAATATCAAATATACGTTTAGTTTAATTGATGTTACAAAATCGTTAAAAATAACGAAAAAGGCAAACCATTTAAACTTTTTTATAAAAATATATTTTTTAAATTCACCCAATCCACTCTTTTGGAACTACTTACTTAAAGTACAACTCTTAATGACCAAAAATAAAAGCTACCAACTCTTATTACCTAACTTCTCAAATTAGAAAAATACTTCACGTATATATAGTCTAATTTACATGGATATAGATGAGCCGATAGAAGTTGTACTAAACAGGCCAGTCCCTCCACTTCTTCCACAGTACTTGGTCTGAACTTCCGTAGAATTTTCTTTGATGGTGCTTCCAATTTTACAACTCGTGAATCATTGGTTACACATCCAAGAGAGGTGAAGGATAGCAATGAGCCATCAGGACGTGCTAGTCATGCTCCTACTATTGAGGATGTCTGTGGAACTGCGCAAGCTCATGGCTCAAATGCCAATGAGACTGTTATAGTTGATGAAGTGGATGAGGATGCAGCTCTGCCCTTAAGTTGGCAGAATGACACCTCTCCTGACCAACGTAATAAAAAGAGTTGTGTGTTTGGTTCAATCAGTGACTTTCAGCTTATAGCTTGAAGTTCAATTTTAAACATTCATACACTTAAAAAAAATTTAAGTTGTGAAATGTATATATGTGTAATAAGAACACTCAGAATATGGGATTCAAGATCTTGGTTATGGAAGATGGAGCTTTTTTGAGTTTATTTTTTGTTGGACTTAGTGCAAATATACTTTCAATATTATTGTTTTTACCTGTGGTTGGAAACTCACACATTTTCAGCACTGGCTAGCCTCGGGTGATGTATTCCAGTTTTTCAGCTGTCTGTCTCTACTTTCCCAGTCATTCCTTGAGTAGTTATATTTGGGTCTTTACTCATTACCGAGCAAACGTAAAAATAAAGGTACCTGCCGTTGTCGGCCCCGCCAGACTAAGCGATCGAGTGACCAACAGTCTAATTGCATGCAAGTTCATAGAAACTCCGGTTAAAAAAGATTCTATTTCAATCTTCTTTCATTTGTTTCTGTATTTTTTTTCTTTTCATTTTACTTCCTTTTGGTTTCTTGAAAAATTCATACACTTGCTTACACTTTATTTTTTCCATCTACACATGCAAAGTTTCACATGAACACATAGGATTTTAAGTTTTAAGTTGGTTACCGTTAGTCTTTTTCACTCCCACCAACTCTCTCCTTTTCAAGCTCTATATTGCTATCACTAAGGCATAGAGTTACCGGTATCGGAGAATGCAAGCAAGAGCTAAACGAAACAAGGGACATGCTTGTAGGATTTGCTAGAGCGCTGAATTGTTAGTACAAAACTCTAGTGAGAAAAAATCTTAAACATACAAACGGAACTCGAACAAAATAAGAAGAAATAGGACAAGATTCTAAGGTATGTATCAAGCCACTATCTGTTGGGTTTTTTTACACAGGAAGAAAAATAGAACCAAGTAATTCGTATGAAATATGAAGTTCTGTCTGGAAATAAAACAACAAAGTAATAAACTCGGATAAAGTATGAAAGAAGCTTGAGCTTCAAAGACTTGAGAATTGCAAGAGAGAAAAACTAAAATAGAAGCAAAAACAAATTGTCGAGGAAGAAAATGAATTTTTCTTACTTTTCATTTCATCCACCAAAAGTATATATGTTACAAAAAAATTGACAGTTACCTAACATAACTGCTCCCATAAATGCTTGTCAAAAGCTTAGCTAAAATTACAATTAAAATGTAGCCGACATACCAGCTATCACTTTCAAATCTTGACCAAATCCTACTAACTTAAAAGTTAAATTACAAAGCAACCAAATCAAGTTACAAATAAACAAAATGATTCTGCTTCATTTGGTTCAGCTCCAATGATGGTTTGCATGCTGGTCTGATGTTGCATTGCAGGCCAAAGCTTAACACTCCTCCTTGGACTGTATGCAACAAACTCCAATCTTTCTTCTTAAAGCATCAAATAGTGTAGCACCGAGAGACTTGGTTAAAATATCAGCAAATTGATTTTCTAAGCTGTAATCAACCAGATTTACCTCCTTCGATTGTTCAGCCTCTCGAACAAAATGGAATTTAATCTTAAAATGTTTGGTCTTGCCATGAAAAACAGGATTTTTAGCTATAGCAACTGCTGACTGATTATCAACTCTGATCTCAGTAGCTTGAGTCTGTTCTTCATTTAAATCACACAACAACTTTCTAAGCCAAATGGCTTGATTAACAGCTGCAGTAGCTACAATATACTCTGCTTCAGCTGTTGATTGAGCAACAGTTTGTTGCTTCTTTGAGCTCTAACAGAAAACCCCTGAGCCAAGAGTAAAAACCAGAGGTGCTTTTCATGTCATCAATGGACCCTGCCCAATCACTATCTGAATACCCTATCAGTTTGAGCTCTTTTGCCTTCTTAAACTTCACTCCATGATCCAAAGTTCCCTTCACATATCTAAGAACTCTCTTTGCTACTTTAAAATGAACAACATCGCAGCAATGTATAAATCTAGATAGGAGACTAACAGCATACATGATATCTGGCCTAGTAGCTGTTAAGTAAAGCAAACAACCTACCAAGCTTTGATACTCCTTCTCATGAACCCTCTATTGATTCCCACTACTAGTTAGCTTCTCCCATTGAGCCACTGGTGTGCTAACTGTTTTACATTTTGTCATGCAAAATCTGTTGAGAATCTTCAAAGCAAAGGCATGTTGGCTAATGAAGATACCTTGATCAGATTGGTTCACTTCTATCCCAAAGAAGTATGTCATAACTCTCAAATTTGTCATTTTAAAAACTTCTTGCATTTGCACTTTGAATTCATTGATCAGCTCTTCCTTGCATCCAGTTACAAGTAAGTCATACACATAAAGTGAGCCAATTAGAAGAGTTTCATGTTCTAACTTCTTTATAAAAAAGTGTAGGTTCACTAACACTTTTCTCGAACCTGAGCCTAGACAGGTATTCATCAACCTTATCATACCAGGTCCTTGGTACTTGCTTTAGACCATACAAGGCCTTTTTCAGCCTGTAGACTTTGTCCTCTTCACCATGAACCTTGAACCCTTCTGGTTGTTCAATAAAAATCTCTTCCTTGAGGAAGCCATTTAAAAATGCTGACTTGACATCGAGCTAATGAATTCTCCATTGTTTCTGTGCAACTAAGGCAAACAGAATCTTAATTGTGTCTAGCCTCGCTACTGGAGCAAACGTCTCCATGAAATCAATGCCATATTTCTGAATGTAGCCTTTCACTACAAGCTTTGCCTTGTGCTTGTTCAATGAACCATCAGCATTGTATTTGGCTCTAAACACTCACTTGACACTAATGATTTTCTTATAATCAAGTCTGTTAACCAATTCCCAAATGTTATTCTTGTGGATCATTTCCAATTCAACTTCCATGGCCATCTTCCAGCATTTGTCCCTGGCAACCTCTTCAAAATCTGAAGGTTCAACTATTGCAACATCACATCTTTGGTAGATATCAACAATGGTCATTGTCCCTCTCACATGTGCTTCATCAAAATTATCATCAATTGGCCCTTCTTCAGCTAGTTCCAAATTACTGTCCAGCTAATATTCTTTAATCAACCTTGGATCTGCATCATTCCAACTTCAAACCTTTTTTTTCATCAAATCCAACATCCCTACTCACCAAAATCTTCTTTGTCGAGGGATCATATACCCTGTAGCCCTTATTGGTGCTGCTGTAACCAACAAAGATCCCAGGCACAAATCTTTTGTCTAGTTTGGTTCTCTTTTTAGCTGGAATAACAGTGTAGCAGATACAACCAAACACTTTTAGGTGTGACACTGTTGGTTTGAGATCATGTCAAGCTTCAAAAGGAGCCTTTTCCTTCACAGCAGTAGTAGAAAGCTTGTTGAGCAGAAACATTGAGGTATTGACAGCTTCAGCCCAGAATTTGCTTGGCAGCTTCCTCTAAAACGGTAAGCATCTAGCCATATCAAGCACTGTTCGATTCTTCCTCTCATATACTTCATTTTACTGAGGAGTATAGACTGCCGTTAGCTGATGATGAATTTTAGCTTTCTCACACAGCTTCTGAAACTTTTCAGAAAAATACTCAACACCATTATCTGGTCTCAAAGCCTTGATCTTGCAGCCTGATTGATTCTCAACTAAGGCTTTAAATTTGCTAAATGCCTCAAAAACTTCTGACTTTTTCTTTAAAAAATAAACCCAGCAAAATCTACTGAAATCATCAATGAACAGCACAAAATACTTGCTGACATTTAAGGAGGAGGACCTCATTGGTCCACAAATGTCAGTGTGAACTAATTCGAGCTTGCCTCAAGCTTTCCATGCCTTATTGATTGGAAAAGACAGTCTTGCCTGTTTACCAAGCTGGCAAACTTCACAAACATCATCACTGACTTCAATTTTGGACATGTCTTCAACCAAATTCAATCTATCTAGCAAACTAAGTGATTTGTAACTGACATGGCCTAACCTCTTATGCCATAAACTAGCTGAGTCAGTAGCACTAGTAAGGACTTCTTCTCTAGCTGATTTACATCCAGCATGAAACACCTATCAGTCATAGGCATTGTAACCAGTATTTGACCAAATGAATCCTTAACGACAAATGATTTATTCTTGAAAACCAGTGAATAACCCTTCTCAATTAGCTTACCAACACTAAGCAGGTTTTAATCTATGTCAGGCACATAAAGTACATCAGAAATAACTTTGTTACCTGAATGTGTGCTGAGCACTGCATCTCCTTTGCTTCTGGCCTCAATAAGCTTGCCATTTCCAAATCTAACTTTGAAAGTAAACCTTCTGTCAAGATTCTTGAACAGCCTCTCATCTGAAGCCATATGGTGAGAATAACCACTGTCAACTAACTAGTTCTTGCTAATTTTGCTTGAGGTTGCATAACAAGATGCAGAGAAAACATGCTCCTCTTGACCTTGAACATCCTCAGCAGCTTGAGCTTCGTTTTACTGCTGAGTTTGAGCCCTTCCTTTGGTCTTACACACTTTCTCAATATGACCAAACTGTTTTCATTTCCTGCACTAGACATCTGGCCTATACCAGCAAAACTTCTCCAAATGTGTGGTCTTCTTGCAATGAATGCATGGTGGAAAACTCTTCTTACCAGCATCTCTATTTGATTTCTTCCTTTTTATTGAGCCAAGGTTTCTTCCCTTTTTGACTTGAACCTGAGCCTTCTTTGATCTTTGCTTGAAAAGCTCTTTCAAGATGCTCTTCCTGCCTATTGGCCCTCCTTTACTCAAGTGCATACAAGGAATTTACCAACTCAAATAGTGAGATGGCTGATAAATCCCTCGAGTCCTCCAATGAAGATATCTTTGACTCAAATTTTTCAAGGAGAGTTGTAATGACCTTTTTAACAACTCTGCTCTCACTGAAATCATCACCAAGGAGCCTAATGTTGTTGACTATGGCCATTATCCTATTAGAATACTGCTTGATAGTCTCTGAGTGTTTCATTTTCAAGTTCTTAAAGTCTCTCCTAAAGTTGATCAGTTGCTCTTGTCTTGTTTTGTCTGACCTCATAAAATCCTCTTTTAGCTTCTCCCATGCTTGTTTTGGTGAGTCACAAGGCATTATCATAGTAAAAATCACATTGGATACTCCATTTTACAGGTAAGCCATAGCCTTATGCTTCTTGGCACAATCTTCACTATGTTGCCTTATCTGTGCAATGGTGGGATTGGCCCTCAATGGAGGTGGTTCAACATCATTTTCTACAACATTCCACAAGTCGTGTGCTTGAAGATATGTCTTTATCTTTACTACCCAGATGTGGTAGTTTTCTCCAGCAAACACAGGTGGTGGTGGTGGTGGTGGTGTAAAGTCATCCTTATAGCAAACAAACAGACCAACAAAAAATAGCTTTTGCATTTTTTTTCTTTAAGTTTTCTCTACAAAGAAAGATACCAACAACAGAGGCCCTCAAAGATGACATGCTCTTGATACCATTTGTTGGTTTTTTTACATAGGAATAAAAACAAAACCAAGTAATCTGGATGAAATATGAAGCTCTGTCTGAAAATAGAGCAACAAAGTAATAAACCTGGATAAAGTATGAAAGAAGCTTAAACTTCAAAGACTTGAGAATTGCAAGAGAGAAAAACTAAAACAGAAGCAAAAACAAATTGTTGAGGAAGAAAATGAATTTTTCTTACTTTTCATTTCATCCACCAAAAGTATATATGTTACAATAAAATTGACAGTTACCTAACATAACTGCTCCCATAAATGCTTGTCAAAAGCTTAGCTAAAATTACAAACAAAATATAGCTGACATACCAGCTATCACTTTCAAATCTTGACCAAATACTACTAACTTAAGCGTTAAATTACAAAGCAACCGAATCAAGTTACAAATAAACAAAATGATTCTGCTTCATTTGGTTCAGCTCCAATGTTGGTTTGCATGCTAGTCTGATGTTGCATTGCAGGCCAAAGCTTAACACTATCTTTAAGGTTATATTCGTCCTCACCTATCTTTGATGTGCAAAAGAGTTTCAAGCAAATTAACCTCAAGAATACAATGAAGCCGATGACAAATTGCGTTTTGCAATGACGAGAATAATCCACTAAGCACTGAGTAATATATAACAAGAAACTCAATTTTTATAAATGATTTCTGTAGTAATACTTTATAGAATAAAAATCTAATAATAAATGAAGAAAAGAAAGAATATCGAATTTGTTAGTATGGTTTCCAAATGAAATTTCATTCCTATTTATAGGAATTCTCATATTTTTTATAGAGGCATCTTTTAATAGGTGTCTTTTCGAATAATAATGTCTTTTAAAATGCACATAATTATTCATTTAATATTATAACTATTCAAATAATATTGTTTGAATAGTTATAATTTTTCAAAAATCGATGATATAACTTTTGACCAATGACTAAAAGATTTATCTTTTGATTAATTACACCTATTCATTTATACTATAAATATTTAAAAATGTTCCAACATGAATTTGCCTTTTAAATTCCATCCAGTTGTAGAGGTTAGAAGATATAAGGTTGTTGTAGCTTTGTGCAAATGAGGAGGTGTAACTATGAATTGTGTGTTTCAACTGCAAAAGACACTTTATGATCGAGACGGGGGCGCATTGAGGGACTTTTTGGGACTTATTCGTAGCACAAACCCTACAGTAGTCACCATGGCAAAGCAAGAAGCTGAGCATAATGTCCTCAGCTTAGAAGCAAGAGTTACCAATTCATTGAGATACTACTCAGCCATATTCGACTCAATTGATTATAGCTTCCGTTGCATAGTCCGGTTAGGATCAAAATAGAAGAGATGTTTGCAGGGGAAATCAGAAATATAATTACTTGTGAACGAGGTAACAGGTTTGAAAGGCATGGGAGTTTTGAGAAGTGGAGGAAGTTGATGGAGCAAGGTGGGTTCAAGTGCATGGGGATTAATGAGACGGGGGACTTCTACAGAGTCAAATGTTGCCGAAAACGTACTCTTGTGAGAATTACACTAAGTTGGTTTAATCAGCCACTTTATTCGGTCTCGGATTGGACACCAATCGATGTGGCAGGCAGCTCTCAATCTCATTTTCTAAGCCAAGTTGATTGCTTTGTCATACATACCATCTCTTTTGAATTTGATTCCATTCCCTTCATACAAAAAGGGCTAGAATTCTTAGTAGGTAGAGAAATCTGGCATTATATGTTTCGTTCTTTTTTGCAGATAAGATTTGGTTTGTGGTGGTTGGACCCATTTATACAAAAACAGTAGCTTAATATCCGACTCAGTTGTTTTCCAAGGCAGATTAGGTTTTAGAGTCTGTAGTGTTGGAGTTTTATTCTTTGATTCTTTATGTATCATGAAATTCATTATAGCAAGCATATCAGAATCATGAGCAACGTAGTTGGTATCTTATCATGATATACATATATATATATATATATATATATATATAAAGTGATTTTGTTGATTTGAGTTAATGGAATCTTTGCATGAGGAAAATCTGCTGACATTAAAACCCCGATAATCAATTCATGGTCCACTAATGTCTTAATCAAATGATTCAGTCTCTGATAAACTTGATACCCACTTTATCAACTTGTGTGATGTCCTCCATTGTCTTACTTCTCAGCATCTTCTCCTTTTGGCTATACTATTAGAATAATAGAGACAAACAAAACAATCTTTTTGATGTTTATTATTATTATTATTATTATTTATCAAAACCTTCAAACGCTATCACATTATCTTTTATTTTTAAGCTGCACATGAAAGCCGCTAATATCTTTTTCAATTTATTAATTGCGATGATATTTTCTTACAATTTGGTCCACTAAAAATTTTCACTTAAAATGTTGTCTTTTCAAATTATTTTTCTTCTTATCATCCATCAATCCTTGGACAATTGCACGTGACATATTGTAATTTGTATTAATTTTCCGAAAAAAATATATATTTGTGTTTATGTTGATTATTAATGTATTAAATATTAATCGAATTGTTATTTTATATAATTGAAGATATTATTAAAGGGTTTTAACTTCTTCGAAAGACTGAATGTATATATAATGGTAAGTAGAGATATTTTTCATTACATTATTTATATAATTAATTGGAGAAAACTCAAATGGTTGTCAAAATCGAGTTCTCAAAATTACAAGATACGTGTGAAACACGCAACTCATTTACAACACATATTGTTCATGCCCATGTTCTCAAGCTTTTTACGTCGTTTAAAAATCAGAAAGTCAATATGCCATTGTCTTGTCTCGGGGATTGCCACTTTATAACATTTTCCTTGGTTAAGGGCAATTGCTATGAGAATGGGCATCACTAGCCTTGTTTTGCTAACCACAACCTCGCCCACAAGCAGCACCTCGCCAACTATGGTCTTCCCTAACACATGCATGCTAGACATTTGGAGTGCCTCCAACCTAACTTGTCGAAGCTAGGTGTTGAGTCTCCTCCTCGCATGAAGCATGTGTACATCCCACATGAAGCTTCATCGAGTCCACATTAGTCTAATTGCAGTTAGTTCATTGAATCCACTAATCCCATCACCGCCTGACTAATAAGGTTATCGTGTTCCCTAAGGGGTCGTCCACGATAAAACTAGTATGGGCATATGTCGAGGCCTTGGGGCAAAGGGGGCAATTAACCTCACTTATAGATACCCTTTCTTGACCTCAAGAAAGATCTTCTTTAACCTCTTCCCCTGATGCTAGTATTTGCTCAATTTCTCTCGTAAACAGAACCTTGTTTATCATTTCTTCCCCAACAAATATATTATATTAATATCAAGTTGTATTATATTTTAGTTATTTTATGAAATCATATAATTGTAGTATCTAATAGAATGTATCATCGTAGATCAGGGGAATAAAATAGCTAGTAATTTAAGTCTAGGCTTGGTATAAATTGGACTCAATTACAGCAAAGTAATCAGTTTCACTTCACTCCAACTTCAAAAACTACTTTGACAACCGACAGAACATATATCTATATGTATAGCAAATCTGGAGCTTTTTTTATATAAGCTTGTTTACGTATCTAACAACAACTCAATTCGATATTTGTATGAAAAGAAGTGAATTGAGTAGTTTGATACGCCACTCTAAATGGACATGTTACCGTACAGCAAAAGGGATAGAAATAGACAAAGAAGGTGCAAGCCGGGTATGGAGTACATGAAGCTAAGATTTTGCCGCTAATGTCAGCGTCAAAGTTTGAGCTAACATCCACCTCTAAATTATTTTATTTCCATTGTCTTCTTTCTCAGAAACTATCATATGTATATAGGTAGCAGCTGTCATTCTCAATAGGCTTCTTGATAAAATCAAAGCAGACAATGTTGAACAAACCTCTCCTTCTCCTGGGATTGGATATATATATATATCTTTTCTGTCAGAGAATTTTTCTGGGATTAGATGAATTGATAAGATATATGTTTTAAAGCTGGCAAAGGAAGGAAAAATCCAACAATGATTTGATCTAACTGACATTAAAATATTTCTAAAAATATGCGTCAAGCTGTACTAATTACTGTAAATTTATAACAAAAAATCAAAGCAAAGTTCTATCTGCACCCAGAATGGTAGCTATCATTAATCTATTTCTAGGATCCTTCTAAGCTGCAGGTTTAGCAAACATTAAAAGCAGCATTCAACAGTGCTTCCGAAAGGCGATACTATTATTTTAAAAGTTTTGATTGAATGGAAATTAGTTTTAACTGGATTTCGCCTTCATTATGAAATTACTAAAATGTTAATATTTTCAACTAAAGTTACTTAGATGGCATTTAAAAATCGATATAACAATAAATTTAGTTCTTAACTTTTATATATTATATCAATTTAATCACAATTTTAAAATTTAATACTCAAAATTTACAAATATTCCCAATTTAATCCTAATTCTAAAAAAATTAAAGAAATATATAAAAATATATAAATATTTTCAAAAATAATAATAATAAATTTTAAAATATATAAAATAAATATTTTCAAAATAATATAATAGATTTAAATTTAAATTATTAGTTTGTGATTCACAGGCCAAAATATTAAATTTTGATTTCATATTATGTGAGGCAAACCTGGCCAAATCAATGAAATCTAAATAGTTAGAGGGGTCAGAGTTTAATAGAATTAAGTAAAAAAATTTCGAGTTGACGAGTCTTATTATATCATCCTAACTTGATTTGAAAATTTTTGAATCGAGTCGAGTGAAATGAAATTTAAGTTGAGTCGAATCAAGTAAATTTGTTCAAGTTAAACTAAAAATTAAACATGTCAAATTAAAATCTTGTTATAGTATAACTAATTTCATGTTATAACACATAAATTTGAAACCATATACATTTAAAAGCTTATCAAAGCAAAATAAGAAAAAAAATTCTTTAGTGTTATAAACTTGAATCATTAATTATTTTATTTAGGTCCTCAAAATTATTATTTTATAAAATTTTAAATTATTTTATAAAATTTTAAATTTTCTTTATATATTCTTTAAAATTTTTAAAATTTATATATATGTTTTTAAAATATAAATTTTAGAATTTTATAAATATTTTGAATTTTAAAAATTATTTTGAAGTTTTTTTGTACTTTTTGTTGAGGGAGACCAATTTGCTAATTTTTAAAATTGTCAGGGACCAAATGAATATTTACACCGATTTGTTATTTGAATTATTTAAATTGTAAAATTAAACTTATCTCGAACTCAACTTATTCGAGTTGACTGAAAAATCAAATAACTTGATTCAATTAACTCAAAATTTGAATTTATTTTTAATTTTATTTTTAAATTGGATCGAGTTTTGCTCACCCTTAGACCAAACCATCCTATTGATCGTTGGGTGAATCCATTAAAACTTGTTAGTGATGTTGGATGCAACAATATTCATTGCTTCATTTGTATCTAGGGGTGTTCAATCAGTTAACCAACCAGTTAACCGACTCGAACTATTATTAACCGAATTAACAGATCCTTTTAAACCCTTAACTGTTAACTGAACAGAATTTTTTTCAAAAAAATTAACCGAGTCGAACTTTTTCGGTTAATTCTATCGGTTAACCAAACTAACCGAATTTTTTTTTTTGGTTAAAACAAGTATAAAATATATAAAAAGATTAACTGAATTAACCGACCGATTAATTTATACTTCCAAAAAATTAAACGAACCGACCGACCTCCAACCGAATACTTTTATATTATAATATTATTTATTAAGTTTTGTTAATTCGTTAACCGACCGATTTCGAACCGAATTAACCATTAATCGAACTTTCAAAAAATTATTAACCGACTCCCAACCAAATTAATTCGGTTAACCGAACGATTAACCGAATTCGATTTTACTTGAAATTTGTACACCCCTATTTGCATCAATAGGAAGAAGAAGGGTTGGGGGAGAGAGAGGGACGGGGGTTGGGGTGGAGAATTTTATTTTATTTAGTATTAATATAATTATTTTTATTTAATATTAATATTAATATAAAATTTAAATTTATGATTATATATATTTTAAAAAATATGTATATATATGTTTTTATGAATTTTTAGAATCAAGATAAAATTGAGAAAATTTATAAATTTTGAGGATTAATTTTAAAAATTATGATTAAATTGATATAATATGTAAAAATGTTAAAGGTTAAATTTGTTATCATATTGATTTTTTAAGTGACATGTTAGCTTATCATTTGAGGTTTTAACAAAATAACCAAAATGATTGAACTATATATTGTGGGTGCTTAAATTATAAACTTTTTTGAGTGCCTAAGAATTATTATAATTGAATGAATAAATGTATAATTTACCCTAAAAAATATTAAATGCTTTAAACCTGTCTTTAATAAGTAATTAATATTCAAATATATTTAACCTTTTAATAATAAATTAAATTATGACTAAAATTATTTTAGTACCAAATAATTTTATTAATGTATAGAGATATTTGAACAATTATAATTAATTTTATTTAATAATAACAAAATCATATGAAAGTCAAATGGGAGAGATTTAATATGTTATTTTTAGTTAAACTAAATAAAACCAATAAACATTATAAATAATATGGAAAAATTATGAGATTTGGTAAACTTCGTATTCCAAATTTGGATGGGATTTGGTGCACGTGTTTTATATAATGCATGAAATGTTGAAGTTGAAAATCAAGTTGGCGACTGTAGTTTTGAGTAACATGATAGGTATGACATATTGTTAGTAATTTTTTCTATTAAAATATAATACTTGAGAAGACATTTTATAAAATTGTTTGTTATAAATTAAATCCTGTGTTCTATCTTTTAAAATTGATTTAATGGCGCCTTAATTATCCGTTAATCTTTACTGATTGTCTAAAATTTAAATCCAGAAATTAAGCAATAGAAGATAGTTTTAATGAGTTATGTTGGTAGGTTGTTATTTTATAATTAATCTTCTTAATTGTCAAACACTACACATTTTTATAATCACTAGTGTGTTTGTGAAGCAAGTTGCTAAATATATCCAACACCCATCATTCACCTGTGGGGAAAAAACCAAACCAAAGAAGGAGTGGTCTGAAAATTTGGGATCAAATATTAATGGGCCCAAAGCATTTTGTTCATAAGTCAAGAAAGCATGACATCATACCAACTACCAAGTTGTTTAATGAGATACATAATTATCCTCTCTATTACATATTTAATAAAATCAAACCTTTTAATTATGTTGTTAAAAAATTTTAAAGCTAAAAATTTGGTCTTATTAAATCAAGCCATCATGTCATTCAATACTTTCTTTGGAAAAAAATTAATTTTAAGTTGTAGTGTCTACTAGATTGACAAAGATTTAATAATAAACTAAAGTCATGTTGACAAAAATTTAATAATAAACTAAAGTCATGTTTGGTTCATTGTAATAGCTATGTCATTACAATTTTATTTGCAGGCGTACCACAAACAACTATTTGGTTCAACGGAATGCCTTATCATGGGTGTATTCCATTACAGGCTTATGCATGGAATATGAGTCATTTCTATTTCATCTCCTCTCCACTGAATGGCTGATTCGGTGCTTAAGAAATCCATTTTACCCTCCCCACTTTCTCACCTCAAAAACGCTCTTACTCAGCCCAACAGCCACTCCCTTGCTTCCTTCGACTCCTACCACTAGCACTCCTCCCCTTCATCATAGCCTCCTTTAAGTAAATATTTTCTCTCTTCCGTTGTTCCTTACATTTTCCTTTCTGCCAATTTTTCTTTCCTTTCTGCCAATTTTTCTTATCCTAAAATTTTTTCAGCCTCTTTTTGTTACCCATTTAAGTAGAGTTTGCTTCCGCCCATTAGCACTCCTTCCCTTCATCGGAGCCTCCTTCAAGTAAACATTTTCTCTCTTCTGTTGTTCCTTTCGTTTCCTCTCTGCCAATTTTTGTTATCCTAAAAACTTTTCTACCTCTTTTTGTTAAATTTTCTATCTTCATACCATAATAATTCAAAGAACAAGACTTTTTTTTTTTTAATTTCAAAGTATTGGTTTATATTTTTGTATTTTAAAAATTAAGCCCAACATATGTATCATCTTGGTTTATAGTTCTTTTGAAGATATTGATCTGTGAGTTCTGTTGTGGGTTCTTTTTTCCTGAATTGATATCTTAATTGAGCCTCAAATTTTCTCTCATTTCTTGAATTGTTTGAACACTGTTTTGTAAGGAAACTATGTTTTTTTTTAATTCTAGTTGGGAAAAAAGACATGCCGGCACAGGACCTTTTTTTCTTTACATGTAAAACTTTGCTCAAGAATTTCAGCAGTTTGAAGGTTACTGTAAAACCCAAAGACCGAATGCTTTAATGGTATTGAAAATATCAAATTTGTCTCTGAATCTTTGCTTTTGTTGTGTGTGTGTGTGTATGTTAGCATACAATTTTGTGTTTTATGTTAAAATTTCTATTTTTGTGGAAGTAGGTTTTTTTTTTATTATAATAGAATTTCATTTTTCCCTTGTTAAAAGATTTTAATTTTTAGGAATATTTGTTATTGAGGCGCTTCTAGGTCCAATCTTTGGTCAAATACCTTTGTAATTGTTAAAAAGTGACGATAACAAATAAAATACAAACAGAGCTAGAAGGGAAGAGAATAAGGATCCTGTACTATTAAAGCAATTAGATTGTAAGGAGATATTTAGGGGAGAAAAAAAAGATCATTTCACATTTCATTTGAGGTAGAAGCTTAACCTGCGTTGAGTTTTGATAATCTACTAGCAACATGTTTGCTCATTCTCTAATTGCTTAGTTGTTCTTGTGCAGCTTCAAACCTGGTGTGCTCGTTCTCTAATTGCTTAGTTAACTTCGTGATTTTCATTTCATACATCTGAGTAGTGCCAACAAGAGTCATCTGATATTTAGAATTCTCCATGTCATTTCATATTGTTCTTCAGCACTTTCAGACTTGGCTCGCTCAACTTCTAGCTGCTTCATTAACTCGACTATATTTTTCTCATACATATGAGTGGTATTGGCTAGTACTTTCTGGTATGTAAAATTTTTTAACTAATTTTGCTACTAACAATCAAACCAACATCAAAAAATTTTCCAAAATTTTTGCATCGTTTTCCTTTTGATCAAATATTGAGATAAAATAAGATTGAATTAACCAAAATAGAATCGGTCAAATTATAAAGTGATTAATGAGGTAGTTTGATAATTTATTTATGAGAATAAATAATTGAGTAAATAAGCTTGTAACTTAGATTGAAAAAGCATAATATAATACATCAAAATAACAAATTAGTTACTCATTTTAGCTTTACGTTATGTGCTTTGAAGATATATGCATCACATTCTATTTTGAGATTAATTTATACTGTGATTTGAAAATATTTAACACTTTAATATCTTGCAGTAATGACTTGTTTGCCTTTAATAGTACAAAGTGAGAGCAAAAAAGAATTGGTATTGTATTGAAAGTATGATTGCGAATGTGTACAGTTGCGAGTTGGTTCTTAGTTACATTAGGTGTCGTCTCTAGCCTACATACTTATAAACCAATGATTAGATCATATATTTTAGATTTTTATGCACAACGAGATTATTTGAAAAGATTTGTACATGCTAGTGACGAGACCTATATTGAACAAGTTAGGATGAGTGGAATTACTTTTTTTTTAAACTATGTGAGATGTTACAAATTTTAGGAGGATTGAAGTCGTTAAGGAACATGTTGTTGATGAGCAAGTGACAATGTTCTTACATATCATTTCTTATCACCTTAAAAAGTCGAGTTATCAAGCATCACTTTAATAGGTCTGGGGAAACCATTAGCAAATCATTTCACAATGTTTTAAATGTTGTCATCTGCTTACAATATGTGCTATTTAAAAAGGCAGAGCCAATTACGGTTAGAGGTGGGTGGCCCAGCCTGAAGGCCCGCCCGAAAAATGAGGCTTGTTTAGGAAATGGGCTGGGCCTCGGGTAAGATATTTTGGCCCGGGCTCGGTCGGGCCCGACCCGAACTTTATATTAAATTATTTATTTTATTTTTAATCCTTTTTTATTTTTAACTTTAACTTTATCCTTTTTTTTCACTTTCATTTCGTGCTGCTGCTGCCTTCCTCTTCCCCCCCTTATTCTTATTTCCAAAACCCAACTCCCTAGCTCACCACCACCTCCACCGATCCACCGATCTAGTTGTCTGTCGACCACCTCCAACTAGCCTCAAGCTCAGCTCAGCTCAGCTCATTATCTCTAGCTTCTTCATTTGCGGTCTCAGTGCTCCCCACAAGTCTTGTAAGCTTCTTCTTCTTTTTTGCTTTAGTTATTATTTGAGTTTGGCTATATAAATTAAGTATTTTTGGTCCTTACTAAGGTTCCCCATACTGCTGCTATTGAAGAACCTCATACTGCTCACTGCTGTTGTGTCTTACTTTATCTCAGAAAGCCTCTTCTTCACGGTAAGCTTCTTCTTCTTCTTCTTTTTAAAATATTTTTAACTATAGCTATTGGTTTTTTTCACTTTTTTGCATTTCAATAACATACAATATACTCTAAGAAAATTTAAAACTTGGAGCAACATAGGTTGTTAGACATAAGTAATAACCTTTGCAGCTTTGCGTATTGACCATAGTATATTTTTTATTCACCCCTCTTTTGGGCAGAAAATGTTGATATCATATTAACATTTGTTTCGGAGAAGTGCCAAATCTTAAGCTCATTTAGATCATATCAAAATTGGCTCAATATATATTTGTTTGGCACCACTGAAACTTAAAAGCTGAATCCTGACGGTGTTTTTATCTCCTCCGGGCATACATTTCTGATTTATATCCCATCTCTTAATGTGGTACAACCACTTTAACATGTGAATCTTAAGAATATTTGTTTTTAATATTTATACTAAGATCATAAGTTTAATTGTTTGATGTACCATAAGACATGCAGAGTTAGTAATGCACTAATGCTGGTTGTTGGATCTATTGGTTAGTGTTGAAACCCTTTTTATTCTGGAAACAATGGGGATCGACTTTTGAAAACCAAAAAATGGGGAGTCGCCATCAATCTCTTGATTTAGGTGTGATTGGGCCACCTACTAAAACGTTTTATTTCATTAAAAATAAATTTGGTTCACGTAAAATAAAAAAAAGGTTTGGGAGTCAGTTACGCATGAGGAAGGATTAGCACCCTCATTACGCCCAAAAATTGGTACCAAATTGATTTGATGCTCTCCTTATACCAAAAGGTTTTTTTTTAAAGAAAATATTTTTCAAAGTATGATTCTTTTTAAAATGTTTGGATAGTTTAAATTAGCGGTCAAAATTCTCTCGTTTCAAAGATATGCAGTATCATACCCAGCACGATTGGATACGATCCTTTATACCTCTAAAAATACGATTGATTTTTGACTTTCGAAAACTCTTCCACTAAAATTATAAAGGTTATCCAAATATTTAGTTCACCGAAAAAATCATACCCAGCACGATTGAGAACGATTTTTCGAATTCCCAAATATTGGATATTGCTTTATTTCAGAATTTTTGAATAATAAAGAAAATTGGAAATTCGTTCAAAACACGTTTATTTGTTTTAAAATAGATGGAACACTTAATGCATTGTATCGAAACATTGGCATAGGAAAGGATTAATGCACATGAAATAATAGGATACAACAAGTCACAATTAATAAATCCAACAATTATGTACATCTATTCTAAGTAAAATGTAACCAAATTCTTAATCATGGATGGTGAACAATCTATACAAAATAATATACAACAATAATTAACATGGCACAATATAAAACGATCCACAAAATATGTACAAAATAAAATGGAATTAGAAATCAATATATAGTATAAGACATTTTCAAAATAATGATGAATTAATTAACACATGACATAAGTTGACAAGTTGGTATGAAAGCTAGGGATATTTAATTATTTGAAATAAATATTGTAGAATAAAACATTTGAATCGAATAATATGCAAAATGTTTTCAAACACAAATTTTAAAATTGACAATATGCATGGTTGCTTTAATAACATATAAAATATAAAAGAAAAATAAAACACATGATAGGATATAATGTACATAACAAATTCATAAAACATGTATATATAAATAAATTTGGAAATAATTATTTGTAAAAATAGCATGAAATTAATAATGTATGAAAAAGATTGAGTAAATATATAAATTATACATGTAACAAATTTAAAAAAAAAATCGTATACACAAAAGGTAAAAACTATATTTACAAAATACATAAATTTAGTGATGTATATTTATAAAACTATATTTATAAAGGAAATTTAAAACAAATAATATATGTTAGAATTAAGTGACCCAAATTCTTATTTAAATAAAATACGATGGAAAATAAAATAAAAGTAAAATCCATGTAGAACTAGACTTCTTTTATTTTATTTTAGAATAAGGTTTTAAACCTTATTAAACTCCATCTATTTTATATTGATTAGGATAAGGTGTTTCAATCCTACTAGAATATGGCTTTGCAAGCCTATAAATAGACATAGTCTATTCCTCTTGTATTGAGTCAAATTTTTCGACATAGTGAATTTTCTTCTCCTCTTGCTGTGGTTTTTTCCGAAAGGGTTTCCACGTAAAATTTGTGTGTTCTTTATTTTATTTATTTTATTCTATTTTATTTTTCACAAATTGGTATCGAGCTTCCGGGTTATTCATCTCGATCACGGTAATGGCGTCTTTGAAGTATGAAATTCATTGTTGGATCGCAACACCGATTTGCGTTGTGGCAAATTAAGATGCAAGCGCTTCTTGCAGATGGATCTAGAGGATGCCCTGCTAGGATAGATAAGATGCCTTCGACATTAACAGATGAAGAGAAGAAGCGTAAGGATCGAAAGGCATTAACACAATTACATCTCGCATTTGTCCAACGAAATTCGCAGGATGTGATGAAAGAGAAAACCGCCATTGCATTATGGAAGAGGCTAGAACAAATATGTATGTCGAAAACTCTAACAAGCAAGTTGCATATGAAGCATCGTCTTTATGCTCATCGTTTGGAGGAAGGTGCGTCAGACACGAACACTTAACGGTGTTTAAAGAAATTCTCTCAAACTTGGAGGCCATGGAGGTTCGATGATAAGGAAGATCTAGGGTTGATTCTACTTTGTTCGTTGCCCGTCTTATTCAACCTTTAGAGACACGATTTTATATAGCCGCGAGTCTCTCACGCTTGATGAGGTTTATGATTCTTTAACCTCGTATGATAAGATGAAGCATCTTGTGGTTAAACCCAACTCTCGGGAGAGGGTCTCATTGTTCGTGGGAGACAAGACCGGAATGTTGATGATGATCGTGGTAGAACACAGAACGGAATCCTCGTGGTAAATCTAAGGGTAGATCGAAATCTTCAAACAGGTAAAACTTGCAACTTCGCAAGAAGAAAGGGCACATTAAATCTGAGTGCTATAAGCTACAAAATAAGATTAAAAGGGAGGTCTGCGAATCAAAAGGAAAACAACCGAAAATTCGGTGAAGGCGATGTTGTAGAAGACTACAATGATGGTGAACTTCTAGTTGCTTCATCAATGATTCTAAAGTAAGCGAGGTGGATACTTGATTCAGTTGCACCTTCCACATGAGTCCCAATCGGGATTGGTTTACAACTTATGAAACGATGTCTGAAGGTGTTGTTTTGATGGGAAATAATGCTTCATGTAAAATCGCAGGTGTTGGAACAATTAAAGTTAAGATGTTTGATGGAGTTGTCGAACACCGAGTGACGTGCGGCATGTTCCGAATTGAAAAGAAATTTAATTTCGTTGAGTACTCTTGATTCAAAAGGGTGCAGATACACAAATTGAAAGTGGGGTTTAAAGATTTCCAAAGGGTCCTTGTTGTGATGAAAGGGCAAAGAAAGATTGCCAAGTTATATGTTTTCTGAGGTTCTCTCATTATCGGTGATGCAATTGCCGCTTCCTCTTCCTTGTCGATGATGATATTACTAAACTTTGGCATATCGCCTAGGGCATATGAGTGAGAATGGCATGGCGAATTAAGCAAAGAGGACTTCTTAATGGACAAGGAATTTGCAAACTGAATTTCGTGAGCACTGTGTTTTTGGGAAGCAAAGAGAGTTCGATTCACTAGAGGAATCCATAACACGAAGGAAACGTTGGAGTATATCCATTCGATCCGTGGGGCCGTCCGAGTGCCTTCGAGAGGTGGAGCTAATTATATGCTAACCTTTATTGATGATTTATCCGAAAAGTTTGGGCGTTCTTCCGAAGCGAAAAGCGATGTGTTTTCCACATTTAAGTCTTGGAAAATTATGATTGAAAAACAGACGGAAAAGCAGATAAAATACCTCCGTCATGCACAATGGCTTAGAGTTACTTCGATGAGTTTAATAGATTGTGCAAGTCGAAGGATCATGAGACACTTGACGATTCGTCATACTCCACAAAGAAAGCGGCGCAGAATCGAATGAACAGAACGATCATGGAGAAGGTTCGATGTATGTTGTCAAATGCCAACTTACCGAAGTCATTTTGGGCAGAAGCAGCCTCTATTGCATGTTTTTTGATCAACCGATCTCCATCCGTTGCCATTGAGAAAAAGACTCCACAAGAGGTATGGTCTGGTAATCCTGCTAATTATTCTGATTTAAAGATTTTTGGGTGTCCTGCGTATGCTCATGTTGATAATGGAAAATTGGAACCGAGATCCATTAAATGCGTTTTTCTTGGTTATAAAGTGGTGTAAAAGGCTATAAGTTATGGTGTCCTGAAAATAGAAAAGTTGTGATTAGCAGAGATGTTGTTTTTGATGAAACTGCTATGCTACCTAACTTATCTCTTAAAGACTCTTCCAATAAAGAAAACCAAAAGCAGGTGGAGCATCAGATTAATACAGAATCAACTCCTCAAGCCAGTACAAAAATTGAGAATAGAGTTGCTTCTTCACCGCAATACTCTATCGCCAAAAACAGACAAGAAGAGAAATTAAACCTCCAAAGAAGTATGCCGAGGTTGATCTAGTTGCTTATGCTTTAAATGTGGTGAAGATATAGATGCGAATCAAGAGCCATTTAATTATTCGAGGCGATTAGTGTGAAGACTCGAAAAGTGGATGTTTGCTATGCAAGAGGAGATGGAATCACTCCACAAAAAGCAGAACATGGGATCTTGTAAAACTTCCTAAAGGTAAAAAGGTCGTTCGTTGTAAATGGGTGTTTAAAAGAAAGAAGGACTCCGGAGTTGAAGAACCGGATATAAAGCAAGGCTTGTTGCAAAGGGTTCTGATCAAATTCGAGTGGACTTCACAGATGTGTTCTCTCCAGTTGTTAAGCATAGTTCGATTCGAGCTTTGATTGGTATTG